>NW_026526777.1:24292347-24547719 GCF_024362965.1 Panthera pardus | reverse complement strand
AAACAAAGAGTGAGGGAGGCAAACCATTAGAGACTCTTAAATACAGAGATCAAATGGAGGGTTGATGGGAGGGGGCTGGGGAAAGGGGAAAATGGGTGATGGGCATTGAGGAGGGCAACTGTTGGCATGAGCACTGGGTATTGTATGTAAGCAATCAACGATGGGAATCTACCCCCAAAACCAAGAGCACACGGTACACACTGTATGTTAGCCAATTTGACAACAAATTACATTAAGAAAAAAAAAGATATTGTTTGTGATGAAGACACACTGGAGGTGACCACAAGGTCCACTCGGAGAGGACCTCTTCCATCACCACACAGCAGGGAAGAAGGCTCAGCGTCCCTGAGCTTGCTGACCTGGAAAATGTCCCCACGATCTTAAGTGAAAAAACAATACAGATAAAGCATAATTCCATTTGGTTGTATTTTTAACCATACACAACAAAACTGTACGTTTTCATAAGTACACATATACGTGTATTCAAGAAGGCTGACGAGGATGTATGCATCAAATGCTACGGTTACTTCTAGGAGAAAAGGTTTGTGAGGTGAGGGGGCTTTGGATTTCTCAGAACTGTTCCTATGAATACTTCCTAATTTATGTTTAAAGGCTGAACAACTCTGTAAAAATACACTACAAATCACCGAATTGTACCTTTGGAGTTAGTGGATTTTGTAGTATGTAAAATATATCTCAAGAAAACTATCAAAATAACTTAGGAGCATCTGGGTGGCTCAGTCACTTAAGCGTCTGACTCTTGGTTACAGCTCAGGTCATGATCCCAGGGCACATGGATTGAGTTCCATGTCGGGGAATTCTCTCTCTCGCTCTCTCTCTCTGCCTCTGCCCACTGACACCCTCTCCTTTTCAAAAATAAATAATGAAAAACAGAATTAAAAGAGAGGATGATGATGTAGATGATGAAGAAAAAGGTGTTAAGGCAATGAAAGACCAAGAAAGACCAAGAAAATGTCACAGACCAGAGACTAAGACAACATTTACATGCAAAGTGGTACGGAAAGACATTTCATGGCAAAACTGGGGGAATATGAAGAAAGTCTACAATTGTATTCATAGGACTGTGCCAATGTTAATTCCTTACTTTTGATACCTGTACTCTGGTTATTAAAAACGTTATCGTTACAGGAAGCTGGATAAGAACGCTACACTATCTTTGCAACTCTTCCGTAAATGTAAAACTACTAGAAAAAAAAAATCAGCAGCAGCAAATACACTTGGCCCAGATATAAAGACACCTCCACAGGCTCACTGCCAAGGCCACAGTGGCCCACCCCAGAAAAACCTGTTTGTTTTTTTCTCGTGTAATCCTTTATTCATATGCATTGGAAGCTGTCATTTCTCAAATCTTTCCTCAGTTTTACCCAAGCTTTTCCCCCAAAGGCACAGCGGACTGACACAGTACCTGTTCCCCAGCAAGGCAATGGCACAGAGGTCACCCTTCTGTACCTGAGGCAGACCAGCAGGGGGCACCACGAGTCCTGGCAGCATCAAATCTGCAGCAAACAAAACAAAAGCATCACAACCTGTATTCTGCCTCTAAACAATTCCAAGTTCTACTTCATCATTTATTCATTCACTCAACCTACAAACCTTTATCAGGTATCAGCTAGGTTATTCATAATGAAAATTAAAAGACGGCAACCCGAGTATCACACCATTTCCCTAGGGGGGCTAGTGGTCCAACTGAAGCACCAAGGCCAGTTCCATGACCTATCTTATTCTGGTTTCCTAAATTTAGCTTACTGACTTAAAGGACAGCATATGGCAGTTCACGAACTGTTTTCTCATTGAAGTACAAAGTACAAAGCTGATTGAAGCCTTTCAACAGCGTCGTAGAGGCCTAGGGACCTCACGGAAGCAGTCAAGAGAGAGATGAAACGCAAACGGGGGAAAAATTCCATTTTTCAACCATATGAACCCAGGAAGTGGGTACATTTATTGGAGTAGTCGGTCCTTCCTAAGCGGGTTTCAGTCGATAGCCAGAATATAGGGAAATCTTCTTACCTGCTCCCCCCACCAGTTTTTCAAGCACCGGAGGCCACGTCGTGAAAGCTGGGAGAAGGTCAGGATAGGACCACAAGGCATACACTGCCCAAAAAGAGACACAGATTTATTGCCAAAAAGTCAATCCCCTGGGGCACTGGCAAAGCCAAACGCGAAGGCCACTTTAATTCAGGGACAGTAAAGGAACTCAACTCAAAGCTAGAGAAGAGGCTGTGAGGCCCAAAGAGGGTTCATTCTGGTTTGTTTAGTTTTTAATTTAAACTTATTTATTTAAATTCATGTTAACATACACCGTAGCGCTGGTTTCAAGGGGTTTCATTCTAAGGCAGATTCTTAAAAACCTGGATGTCACCTGAGACTGGGAGGCCCCATCATTCCACCTGATTGTAGCTGCAGAAATGCGCACAGCAGGTAAAAGCGGGGACAAACACCAAGGAGGATTCCATTTGTGACCTCAGAAACAAGTAGACTAAGAACAGGGCACCAGCCTGTAAACAATTTGGAAATTTCCGCATGTTTATTATTTGTATTCCCTCTGTTTTCATAGTGATTAGTGGTAAAAACCCTTAGATCAAAAAGCGCCCGTGTCCGTACAGCAGCAAAGTGGGGTGGGGGCAGCAGCGGCCCAAGGAGACCGCCCTACGCTGCTGTAGCCCAGCTTAGGGCAAGAAAAGCCCCAAGTGACAAAACAGGTGTCAGCAGCTAGAGACAAAAGGACCCTAGATGTCTGAGATCTGTCACAAGGAGAGAAACCAAAGGATCCTGAGAGCCAGACAGAGCCGAAGGAAGAATCCCTGGGGGGTATCTCGATGGGAGTACATCACTAAGACAGCTGGGTACGTGGTTTCATGAACCCAGCTTCTTTCCCATCACAGGATCTTTTCAGTCTCTAAAGAAAATCCTGCTAGTCATCCTTTTAGACGTATTTCTCACATGTTCTGAAATGCCACCCTTTTCGAGACCCCTGCTCCATCCCTAGTTAACCCACTAGGAACTACTATTCCTTCATCTCAGAATATCTCTTGGCAACCACGCTCTTTCTGTATTGGCCCTTTCATTCTCCCTCCTACGGCAGTAAGTTTCGACCTTGAAAGACCCAATTCTAGGGACACTGGGCCCGAAACGATTCTTAGGGATGGTACTGAGAGATTTGGCACTTACTGTTTTGAGTAAGACAGGTGAATGAAAGAAATAAGGAGAAACGGATGCCAGGCAAGGATTACAGTGATGGCCATCCTGTTGCCATACCTGTCGGATACAGATTTTTCTCCACTTCGAACAGGATGGGGTTACCACCGCTCACGTACACGGTCACTGCATCCCCTCTGTGAGCATACAGTTTCACAATGTTGAGCTCCTCCTTTCCAGGTACCAACACAGAGACCTGATCTGTTCCTAGAGTGGGGAAAGCAGCCATCACATCAGCCCGAAGCTTTCTCCTGCAGAAAGCAAACCAATGAGTGGTATGAATCGTGCCTGGATGCATTTTGAGAAATGCAAAGGATTCGGAAGGACTTACTATCAAATCAAAGGGCCAAGGAAAAACTGCTTTATGATGCCCTACTCTCCTACACTCTTCCAAAACATCCTATTCTCTTTCACATCCAATGTCTCCTCTATTGTCACATATTCTTGGGGCCAAGACTTTCCATTTTACGAAGAAAGAGGGAAACTGAGATCCAGGCAGTAACCAAGTTAGCCTGACTTGGGAAATTCAGCCCTGCCTTCCTGCCTCTATGCCTAGCCCTCGCACCCACTCCCTTCTCTATATGCTTGGCAAACCTGTCCCGATGCTTAAAAAGCTATACCAGGGCACCAAGAGTGACAACTATAGAACACGGGGTCCAAAATTCGCAACGTGCTATCTGCGTTTGCGACACTGTCTGAACAGATACAGGTCTCCTCAAAACATGTCCTGTAATTCTCCCTCACCTCTCCCTCCATCTGTCTGTCTATCTTGCCAGAAGTAATCACTAGACACTGTTCCTCCTATCGTTGTAGTTCCCGGTTCCCCATCTGATTTCTCCTCAGGGACTTAAGCTCTTAGGAGAGTGGCACCCTGTCTGTCTGTCTGTCTTCCTTCCTTCTTGCCTTTGTTTCTTTTTTGGCGCCCTCCGCAATACCTTCTATAGATCGCAGTCAGTAAGCGCCGATTGAAGTACGTTTTCCTTTAAACGAACGACAATATCCAAAAGATAGCCTGGGAGATAAATCAGGCCTCCTCTCCCTCTTCACCCTCAAAACATGTCTATTCCAGCCTGGTCCCCTGGGGTCCCTTCCCCCGCTGGACCCCTCGGCCTCCACCCCGGGTCGGCTGAGCTAGTCCAAAAGGGCTGTGGGCCAGCCGGGATGGAGAAATGGCTGGGTGTCCTAGTGGGCGGAACAGGGCCCTTCTCTCCCTCACCTGTCCGACCGCTTGATGGCCGTGTTGGACTTGACCCGAAAGGCCTTGGCAACCATGTCTGCTGGAGTGGCCTGGGGAAGAGAAGGAGAGCACAGACGCCAGGGGCCGTCAGGAACGCGACAACGCGGCACCGTCCCGACCCGCAGCCCTGGGGGCAGCCATGCTGGGGCCCGGCCGGGAAAGAGGCCCGGCTGGAAACCCGGGCCGCGCAGCTTCGCGGCTTTGGCCGCTGCCGAGACCGCGGCCGCCCCTACTGACAGGACCCGGAACTGAAGCAGGGAGGGCGGGGCCCGGGGAAGGCGGGGCGGATTCCCGCTCCGGCCCTGCGCCTGCGCGACTGGCTGGCTCCTGCACGCCTGCAGGGGTCCCGCGGTGGCTAAGGTGCCTCTGTCTATTGCCGCTCAGTAGGCGTTAGGGCGTCTTGACTTCCCTTCAGTTTAATTCAGCCCCACAGAAGTACTTGACCGTTGTGTTTTATTCGTTTCGTAGCCCTCTCGAATGGTTTTCTTAAGGGCTTTGTTTGTCTTTGCTTTAATTGCACGCTAGGAAGTCTCCGAATTTTCTCTTTTGTTTTAAATTTACATGGGGTGATAGCAATACGGGGAATCCGCCCTCGTCCAAGATTTGCGCCTCAAGTTATGAGTTAAAACACTACAAACAATCTTCCAATCTGTTTTAAAATATTTTTGACCACCTGTAGGTAACTTTTGCAAAGCGTTATTGCATTTTGCGTCAGGTGTTATTTGGGGAGGGGAGGGGTTTCCAAAACTAATTAAATTATTCACGTTGCTTATTAAAAAAAAAAAATCTGTGAGCCAGATTAGGGTCAGGTTATGGCTTGGCTTCTCCCTAGCAATGTGATCCTGAGCCAACGGCTTATTCTTTCTAAAACTCTTGCATTCTCTGAAAGATGTGGATGGAGTACCTACGTCATAGGGTTTCCATGAGAAACGATTGAGGTAATGAGTGTGATGTGCTACACAGTGTTTTGCAAATTTCCAGTCATATTTTCCAAAACTCTGACAGGTGTGAAATTTTGGGTTTCCCTGAAAGGGACTGCTGTGTGCCCTGGAGGCATGGATTTAAAGACCTGGGGTCTTGGCTCCTACTAGGTTAATTTTTGCGCATGGGAACGGTTAAGGGCAGAGTGTCCATCCACCAGGAAATAAATACTAATTGCTCGTTCGCTGACACAGTTACACAAAGGAGGATTTCACACTGCGCGTCCAAAGATTAGGTCTCCCAGTGTCTGCCCGCCACCAGGATTCTTACAAGGGCCCCTAACGTGGCCTGGGGCCAGGCGCAACTTGGGCTCCTCCTACCCTTCTGACCCAGGAGGCCTTTATTCTCAAGCACCCCAGCGACAAGGCCAAGGTCAGAGGAGCCCAGAGGAGGGCAGTGCCAGACAGCCTTTTCCCTTCTGGCTCCCAACGCAGCCACATGTGGGGACGCTTGATCCAGACTGTGCTGTTGACCAGTGTCTACCGCAGCACAGCTACTGAGGCAGCCTCTGTGCAGGGAGCTGAGGAAGGCTAGTCAAGAGAAGATTAGAATAATAAATACAAAAACAGCAAGGTACAGATAAATGTGTAAAATCACCTCCCTTCTATATATTGAAAAAAGGAGATTAATAAACACTGGGAGGATGACAGAAACTAATAAAAATATATTAAATGAGGAACAGATAAATGATGGAAAAAGCTTACTCTTCACAGAGCCTTGTCATGTGACTTTGACTTTTGAAACATGTAGCTGTTTTTCATATCTAAAAAGTTTAGCTTAATAGAGGAAGAAGCATGATTTAAAATTAAAATATGAATGCAAATAAATGTAAAACTGTATTAAGTTGGGAAGTGAACCAATCAGAGATAAGGATTATTTGAAGTCATTTTGGAAGAGAGTACTTACATTCAGAGTTGAACATCCCGGGACAAAATCAATGCCAAGACATTGTAACTTTCATTCAGTAGTTTACCTGGTAGTAGTAATGTTTGCTTTAAACTTTTTATATTATTTTTGCAAATATTGAAATATAAGAATATGTGAGTAAAGAGAAGAGACAGAAAATGTACTAGAAAGTTTTTAACCCTGTGTTATTAAACTTGAATTGTAAGATCCAATAGGAGAAAATGAATTTTAAATTTCACTTCTATTTCAGTCTTCTGTCAAGCAAGAAGACATTTAAAGATGTTTCCACGGTGTTGAACATTTCTATTTCAACATAATTCTCTTCACAGGATGGTACAATTCTTGGGATCTAAACACTATTTCCCAGTAAAAGGAATCAGACCCCTTTGGAAAGGTGTATGCTTACAGGCACTGGGTAGGGAAATACCCAGAGAGCCTGGAACATCATGTTGTCTTAAGAAATGCTCAAAGAATAATGGGGTATAACAAAGCAATCAGCAGCTAGTTTCAAGAGGCTCTCAACTAGCCAAATTTGGGATAATTTGAGCTTCAAAAATAATGCCTATAATTCATTATGATAAATTGAATAAATAAAAATTCAGGAATCCATGCTGATTTATTTATTTATTTATTTATTTATTTATTTATTTATATATTTATGTATGTATGTATTTATTTATTTATGTATTAATTATTTTGAGAGAGAGAGGAGAGCTCTGTGGTGAGAGCGGGGCAAATGGAAAGAGAGAAAGAATCTTAAGCAGGCTCCCCACTCAGCGCAGAGCCCAGAGCTCAAGTCCTGGGCTCCATCCCATGACCTGAGCCAAAATCATGATGGATGCTCAATCGACTGAGCCACCCAGGTGCCCCGGTGATACAACATTAAAAACAAAACAAAACAAAACAAAACAAAAAAATATATATATACGTAAAGGTATCAGAAGTTCACTATTATCAAGTTCTTACTCTAAACATTGAAAATTAAAGATTTACCAAACCTTTTTAGTTAAAAGCTATAGTGAGTTGGCAAAGTAACACTCATCTTTACACAAGAATGACAATAACTGCAGAAAAATATTAGAATTAATCTTAAAAGTCATTATTTTACAGCCAAAAATGAAAATAAATGGTTATAGGCCATATTGGTTACAGGCCAAGTGTCATACACTGATTCCACCAGCATTAGGTGAAATGTTCTGGAGAAATAGTATTTACACCAATATTAACACCTCAGATAACTTGACAATTTTAAGAATAGTCCTTTAAATGTGAGAAAATTGACTCTCATTTGTGATTCAGATTTAGATAAATTGGCTCCATTGGAGACAGCCAGCTTACTCATTCTAAGAATGCCACTTGATTTGATGCAAAATGAAGAAGATATCACCTTAAAATATTTTTACCTTAATTATATCTTTATTGTCATCTTTAAGTTTTTATGTTTTTGTAGAAGTTAAAAATGTTTATGTTCAATTGATGTTAACTAATTATGTTGTTTGGAATGTATGAACATTAAAATCATATTTCAGACTCTTATGGTTGAATGTTTCCAAAACTCTCTATACTAACAAAATCCTGAATGTGTCACTGGATTTGAAGATCATTACCAAAGAGGTTCTCATAGTTCTCAGCATGTACTGTCTTACTTTATCTTTATTTTAAAATAACACATTCTTGGGGTTTAAAGGTAATGTATATGAAAGATAGAAAAAGTGGAGACTGCAGGTTAAGTGTAAGTTCAACACCAATTCCTACCCCTAGTTTCTCTAAATTCAACTGTAGTTATTGTACACTTCTCATTTTACTTCCTGACAATCTTTGCTCTGTAAACATTTATGCAGTGTTCAAAGCATTCTGTGTGTTTATACTTGATGTATTTTTTGTCCCTTTCATGTTGCGTTTTAGGATAGTGATGCACCAGTTAGATCGAATTTCTCTTTATGATTTCTTTGAATTTTTATCTGTGCTAGAGAGTCATCTTTTAGGAGATCATGTATCCCATCGTTTTTTGGTATATCTATTGCTAGATAAGCAATATTAAGTAGTAACTGCTTACATCTTCTAACTAACACAAGTAGGACATAGATTTTGATGTGTTTTTGAAGTGAACTTATTTTGAAGTTGTAAAGAAGTATCTTCTCCCATTTCCTCTGAAATGGATAGTTTCAGGAAGGCTCAGAAATTTGGAGGAAGATGTGAGAAAGGTAGGAGAAAGATGGATAGAAGTCACCACTGAAATGGTTGAATCTAATTTCTTGTCATAGATATTTTAAGAATAGGACATAAAGAATTTTGGTTTGCCAAGTTTTAATGAGGTACTTTTAAGATGTGATTTATTTGTCTCTCAGATTTAATTACATCATCCATATAATATTTAACACAAATTCTGATTTATGAAAGTAAATGAGCTAAATAACACTTGACAAAATAAACTGAGTTGGATTGACAATGAAAAATTCCCAATATTGTACATATTTTAGTTTTAGGACTGCATCTTAACCATTGCTTTTTACACAAACAGGATAGGTCAGCTTCCCCTCCCAACAGGTTACTCGGAATGTTTGTTGTGATGTCTGTCTACGATATCCAGCTTTACATTCAAATTCAACAGTATCCCCTGTTGGGGAATACAGTTTTTTCACAGAAGACCATCGTAATTGTATGTTATGTCTTTCCATGGAGTCTTCTGATATTATACATACATCTGAAGGTTAAAAAAAAATGAACATAAGCATTAAGAAGTAAACAAATATTTTCCACAGAATTTCAGACTTTCAAGTAGAATCATCTACACTATCCCAGGGCTCTGTTTCCAAAACCTTTTCCAAACCAATACATTGAAAATCCATCACATAGATGTAAATCATTTTAAATGATTAATGATATAAAAATGAGGTACTGTGTTTAAGGTGTGATAATTAAATGTTATAATGAAAGATCCATCATGTCAATAACAATAGGAAGACCTTTCATTAAAGAATATTTTGTTGCTGTTGTTGTTTAAGACTTTTTTCTAACTTTATTTCTTCACAGATTAATATTTAGTAGTCAAGCATTTGACAGAATGGTTGTGGTTAATCCATGAATATTCTGTTAATAACAGGAAAACACCTTTCTCATTATTTCCCAGGATCCAGGTGAATATTAAAATATTTACCTAAGCACTTTGGTGGTTTTGACCACTGTCCATATCGGCATGTGATGACCTTGTTTCCCTCAAGCACATACAAGGACTGGCACTGGTACTCAACTGATGATCCTGGAGCATATTCTGATTTTGGGAATGTGGTCATGTCTCCATTGTCAAGAGGTGGAGGGGGCCCACAGTTTTCATTAGGATCTAAAAAGATATTATTTGATTTATTGAAAGTGCAAAGAAAAACAGGTTAACGTAAAGTAAATAGAAATGTAGCACAATATACAATATCAAGACTTCTGCTGACAGAAATGATTCATTGGAGAAATTCTAATCACTTAAACTGAGAAGAACACTTTTAAGCACTTCCTTTAATCCCACATGAAAGTACACATAAAGCATTAACAAATATGTCTGCTTTGCAGTATTCTGGTATTAAAAACCATTTTTCTTACTAAATAAATGCCAGACGCATAGCTTATATACACAAAGAAATTTTTCTCATTAGTTACAACATACTGCATGGTCTACTATGTATTGATTTTCATTGTTATTACAAAAGAAACATCAGTTTCTTTAATTATATCAAAGAATTACAAATCTATATAATGTGAAAGGCAATTGCTGGCCTCCCATTCTGGACATGATGACGTAGAAACATTTCTGCTTATCCCTTCTGCTAAGTAAAACTAAAAACCCTGAACATATTATAAAAACCAACATAGGAGATTATGAAAGATGCAGAGAAGATATCAATCTGATAAGAGACCTTGGGATTCAAGGAATTACACAGTTCATTTGGGTTTTCATTGGGCCTTCTACAGACCCTGGACTGAGCACTGAAGAAGAATGGAACCCAGAAATGATATCAAGTTCAAGAAAAAAAAAGTTCCAAAAATCATCCACTCTATTTAGCCAAAGGCCCAGGAGAGGAGTATTCTAGCAAAACAGGTATTTTTTACAATACTTGAAATGCTCCCAAATACCATCATAAAGAAACCGAGACCATTCCTCTCGCTGTGTGGCTCACAGATCAACAGTGATCAACAGAGGCCAAGTGAGCAGCCCAGACTTCTCTCCACACTCAGGGAATAAGACACCTCTCCACTTTCTGTGTTGTCAGTGGAGGTCAAGTGGGAAGCCTGGACTTGCACTGTGGTAGTCTTGGAGGCCTGATAAATAAGAGATGTCAATAAAATCCAGAGCCTTAAAACATCTATCCCAAATGTCTAGAACACAATTGAAAATCCCTCATTACACTAGCACAAAAACAGACACTCAGATCGATGGAACACAATAGGGAACCCAGAAATGGACCCACAAACGTATGGACAATTAATCTTTGACAAGGCAGGAAAAAATACCCAATGGAATAAAGACAGTCTCTTCAGCAAGTGGTGCTGGGAAAACTGGACAGCAACATGCAGAAGAATTAACCTGGACCACTTTGTTACACCATACACAAAAATAAACTCAAAATAGAGGAAAGACCTAAATGTAAGACAGGAAGCCATGAAAATCCTCAAGGAGAAAGCAGCAAAAATCTCCTTAACCTTGGCCACAGCAACTTCTTACTCAACGTGTCTCCGGAGGCAAGGGAAACAAAAGCAAAAATGAACTATTGAGACTTCATCAAAATAAAAAGCTGCTTCACAGCGAAGGAAACAATCAGCAAAACTAAAAGGCAACCAACAGAATGGGAGAAGATATTTGCAAACGACTTATCAGATAAAGGGTTAGTATCCAAAAATCTATAAAGAACTTATCAAACTCAACACCCAAGAAACAAATAATGCAGTGAAGAAATGGGCAAAAGACATGAATAGACACTTCTCCAAAGAAGACATCCAGATGGCCAACCGGCACATGAAAAAACGCTCAACATCACTCATCATCAGGGAAACACACCTGCCAGAATGGCTAACATTAACAACTCAGGCAACAAGAGATGTTGGCGAGGAGGCGGGGAAAGAGGATTTCTTTTGCACTGCTGGTGGGAATGCAAACTGGTACAGCCACTCTGGAAAACAGTATGGAGGTTCCTCAAAAAATTAAAAATAGAACTACACTACAATCCAGGAATTGCACTACTAGGTATTTATCCAAGGGATACAGGTATGCTGTTTTGCAGGGGCACATGCACCCCCATGTTTATAGCAGCACTATCAATTAAGAGCCAAAGAATGGAAAGAGCCCAATTGTCCATCGATGGGTGGATGGATAAAGAAGATGTGGTATATATATACAATGGAGTATTACTTGGCAATCAAAATGAATGAAATCTTGCCATTTGCAACTACGTGGATGGAACTGGAGGGTATTATGCTAAGTGAAATTAGTCAGAGAAAGACAAATATCATATGACTTCACTCCTATGAGGACTTTAAGAGACAAAACAGATTAACGTAAGGGAAGGGAAACAAAAATAATATAACAACAGGGAGGGGGACAAACAGAAGAGACTCATAAATATGGAGAACAAACTGAGGGTTGCTGGAGGGGTTGTGGGAGGGAGTTGGGTTAAATTGGGTTAAATGCATAAGGGGCATTAAGGAATCTGCTCCTGAAATCACTGTTGCACTGTATGCTGACTTGGATGTAAATTACAAAATAAATAAAGAAATAAAAAAAAAAAAGAAAATCACTCAATATAGGGGCATCTGGTAGCTCAGTGGGTTGAGCATCCAACACTTCTTGATTTTGGCTCAGGTCATAATACCACAGTTCAAGAGTTCGAGCCCTGTGTTGGGGTCTATGATGGCAGAGAGGATCCTGCTTGGGATTCTCGCTCTCACTCTGCCCCTCCTCTGCCTGTGTGCTGGTGTGAGGACTCTCTCGCTCGCTCTCTCAAAATAAAATTTTAAAGAGAGAGAAAATTACTTACCATACCAAAGACCAGTAAAATCTCAAAAGAGAAAAGATAATCAACAGATGGCAACACTTAAATGACACAGATAATGGAATTATTTAGTGATGGCTTTTAAAAATCCAATGGGAATTATGGCACAGAAAAAAATAATAATGGATTGTTAAAAATCCTCACTGGATGGGCTCTATCATGGATTACAGATGACAGAAGGATAAATCAATTTGAATATACAATACAGATTGCTCACTTTGAAAACAGACTTCATGAAAACAAAAGTGGACGGGTCTCAGGGACCAGTAAGAGTATATAGTAAAGCATGGACAACCAGAAAGAGAAAAAAAGGGGTTACAGATGAAAAAAAAAAAAAAAAAAAAAAAGAGACTTCCAAAAATAATGGCTGAAAATTTCCCAAGTGGGCACAAGGCAGAAACATTCATATTGAAATAGCCAAACAGGATAATCCTAACGAAATTCAATCCAAGATACATCATAATCAAACTGAGGAAAACTAAAGAAAAGGAAAAATCTCAAAAGCAGCTACACAGAAATTAGGCAAACCTCTAAGGGAAAAAGGGTTCAAGTGTCCGTGGGGTTCTCATCTGTGTCCAGAGAGAAGTGACAACATTTTTCAAGTGCTAGAAGAAAAGAAACTGTCATCCCGAATGCTATATCCAGTGATGCCATCCTTAGGATATAAGGGAGAAATTAAGACGTTCTGAGACAAAGGAAAACGGGGAAAATATCTCCAGCAGATCTATCTTTAAAGAATTGCTAAAGGAATTCTTCAAACAGCACCGAAAAGATAACAGAAGGAGGACTGAGACTTCATGCAGGAAGAAAGAACAAGGGAAATGAGAAAAATAAGGGTAAATATAATAGACTCTTTTTCATAAGGAGTTTGTTGTATTTGATGTTTGGGCAACATTGTATCATTTCCTATAGTGCTCAATATAAGTAGAAGCAACACTAAAGACATTTATGCTTACTAAGGAAAAAAAAAGCATTTATGTTTAAAATGTGGGGAGGGTAAGGGGTGCTTGGGGCTCAGTGAGTTAAGTGCCTGACCCTTGATATCAGCTGAGGTGTTGTGAGTTCAAGCCACACGTTGGGTTCCACACTGGATGTGAACACTACTTAAAATAAAATAAAATAAAATAAAATAAAATAAAATAAAGTAAAATAAAATAAAATAAAATAAAACAAAACGTGGGGAGGGTAAATGGACCTAAATGGAAGTATGGTTTCCACATTCACGTGAGGTCGTAAAATGTCAAGACCAGGAGGGAATGATAAGCTATTATGTAGATCTTAATACCTAGGGCAACCACTCATAAAATGATACAAAGAGATATGCCCCCAAACAATGCAGATATACCAAAATGGAAGTTATCTTAAAATGTTCCAAAAGTCCATACAGATAATAAGAAAAGGAAATGGGAGTGAAATACAGGGAACACAAAATAAATAAAATGCCTGGCACAGCCCCTAATCTATCAAATATTACTTTAAGTGTAAGTGGGTTAAATACTTCAGTGAAAAGACTAAAATGGCAGAGTGCACACATAAACAAGATCCAACCATAGGGCGTCTAAAAGAAACTCACTTTAAACATGAAAAACGTAGGTGGTTTCAAAGCAAAAGACTGGGAAATATGAATGCCAGGAAAAGGTGATTTGAAAAACTGGTGGCTATACAGTATCTGCTTTGTTGGCTCCTCTTCTCTCCTAAACTCTGAATACGCGAGTGTCCTGTGACCAAGTTCTTAGACCTTTTCTTCTGTATACACTAATTCCCAGGTTGAACTCAGCTAGTAACCTTCTTTAAATATAATCCACAAGCTGAAGTAGCCCAAAATTGTATCCCGGTCTATGATCACAATCCAGCTGCTGATTCTGTCTCCAAGTGAAATTTTTATAGGGCTGTCAAATGTCCACAACGTATCTTTAATACACTTATTCCTCAGGAAACAACCAAGTGTCTTAATGCTTAAGATAGAGAATTTTCCATGATTCCAGGTGTGCTAATCTGGTCAAATCCTTCATAAAATAAATATGTCATATCACTTACGCAGTCCACAAAAAGAAAAAATTGGAGTTTAAGCACCATCATTTCATTTAAGATTAAAAGATGATTCTATAATAACTACTACATTATATATTTATGTTAACATATTTAGTCCCTAAAACATTCTCTAAAGTTTGGGGAGGAAATAAGATACTCTAACTAGGCACTGAGGTGGTTGTGTCCAGCTCCCATTTGAACATATCACTTTTCTGCCCCATCCAGGTCAAAAGGTTTGATGCATTCATGACGTGCCCTCTGACCAGATAAGATACTTAGGCATCTCTTCTAGTATAATAGCATGTTTCACTCTGGGTGGATTCCCACAGGAAATACCTGGATAGAAAGAAAAAAAAGTCGCATCTCTCACACAATGATCAGTTTGAGTAGCAAATCAACGAATGGGATTCCAAATAGATCTCTAAGAGGATTTTAAATCAACAGTTAATCTGTCATGAAAGGCTGCTAATTTTAAGAAATTTACATATAAGATTGAAGAAAAGGAGATAAAGCAATATCTTTTATTTTATAAGACTTAAACTTGTATGAAACTGAGAGTTTTTCTGGACATATCCCTTAGGGTCCAGTCAAATCACTCTTCCAAATTATATATTTTCAAAATGAATTTATAAACCACAAGAAAATCAAAATAAAAAGATTATTCGATATCAGAATTTGGCTTGCAATTATCCTGTTTATGAATGTAATTTTAGGCCCTTAGAAAAATAAACACAGCAGCCACTTCCTTAGAGAATAAATGAAGAATTAACACGCTTTGAAGAATACCAGAGCTGAAGGAAAAAGATGATTAACTGAGAGTCCAAACAGGAGATGAGTGGCAAAATAACAGAAAAATAAATGTATAATTGACAAAAACAGCCTTCAATGATTCTTTTTTGCAAACGCTTAAGGACATTTCAATGCATAATGTATAATTCACCAGTGAGATTCAGGTGGACGTAAACGTAACAGGCTATAGGTACGGCTCCTAGACTGGAGTATACACTGAATCCCTTGGGAATTGTTAAGACACTTTCAGGGTTGCAGCCCCAGAGTTTTTGCCACCACAGGTCTGAGCAAGCCTGTGAATTCACATTTGCGTTTCTAACCATTTCCCAGAAGATGCTGATTCTGTTCTTCCAGAGACCACAGTTTGAGAACCACTGGGCTTTCAGATTGACCACTGAGTACACAATTCTATCCCTTTATGTTAAAACATAAACTTCTTCGACCTGGCCTCCAAGAATAATCCATGTCCATTTCATAAGTGCTGTTAGAAGGAATTGCATATTATATTAGTGAAGACATTTTGACAAATAGGTTTCAAAATTTCATTGAAGTACCTCTGCATACTGGCTTTCCTATCCATTGGCTGTTAATACACTGGATAGTATTTGGTCCATCCAAAAGGTAATTATTTGGACATTTATAAGTCACTTTTTCTCCTGACCTATAGAACGTCTTCTTCGGGCCTATGGGTGTGGCATTACCGAAGTCGGGTAAGCTAAAACAATCCGTGTCTGAAAGAAAAAGAATATGTACTTGTTCAGTAAATATTTTAAAATACATAATGGCTAATAACTATAATGTAGAATAATAGGTACACATCGAACCAATGAATACCTTGCAAAATTTTTCTTATACCTTGAAAAAATATGTTAGAAGTCTTGCTTATTATATTGAACAGTCCTATGTTTATCAAAGTATAACATGGGGATGATGACATCGTAAGCCTGAAGAGATATGGATACATGTAATGCTTGAGATCACACTTCTTGCATTCAAATTCTTTCTTGCCCATACAAGCCATCTGCCTTATGTATTTGTATTTTCACCTCTGTCAAAATCGGTTACCTTTATTCATGTCAAACATCTCAGAAAACTATATACATACAAGGAGATAACTGACAGACTAACAGTAAATTGAATAATGATGGGATTGATGAGCAGGGACCAGCTGTGACACAGGAACAGAGATGAGAAGTCTGAGGATGCGTATCACAGGAGGTCTAATGTGCACACACGGTGACATGAAAGTGAAAGAATTTGGCTCATGCTGTCACACTTTTATTATTACTACGGCTATTAATTCTCTACTAGAATCCACAGCTTCCCAGAGATACCCTGTTGAATTCTGGAATTACTGCCTAGTTTCATATTTGTACCATTTATGCTCTGAATTAAGAATATTTATCAATCGCAGAGTAAAATTAAATACACTATACTTTTGCACTCTGGTGGATGGGACCATTTTCCTCCTATACATCTTATGAATGCAGGTCCATTAATCTCAAAACCTTCGGTGCATTTGTACGTTACTTCTTCTCCATATTGGTAACTGTCTGATACGTGAGATAGAATACCATGTGGAATCAAGGGTGGTGGCGCACAAGAAAGTCCTAAAAAAAGAAGGAGACAAAGAAAGAATGACTCCATGTTTTACTAAATCTGAAATTTAATTTTATGTACGGGTTTCCATATTTGGCAGTTTTATTTGAAAAATATGATAACACAGGATCTGTAATCATATCACAGAGACGGTGTGCAAATGCTTCCTAAAATCATTATTCTGATGTGTATCCAGCTGGCAACCTGAGTAGGAGCTTGAAACTAAACATGTCAATATATTATCGGCCGTAGCGACTTCTTTCTAGATATGTTTCCTGAGGCAAGGGAAACAAAAGCAAAAATAAACTATTGGGACTACATCAAAATAAAACACTTCTGTAGAGTGAAGGAAACAATCAACAAAACTAAAAGGCAAGCTACGGAAAGGGAGAAGATATTTGCAAATGACATAGCTGATAAAGGGTTAGGAACCAAAACATATAAAGACCTTATAAAACTCAACATCCGAAGAAAGTAACCCAATTAAAATGGGCAGAAGGCATGAACAGACATATATCCAAAGAAGACATACAGACAGCCAACGGACACATAAAGAGATGCTCAACATCACATTGATTATCCTGGAAGTGCAATTCAAAACTGCAAAGAGATATCACCTCACACTTGTCAGATAGGCAAAAATCAACACACAAGAAACAACAGGTGTTGGCGACGATGTGGAGAAAGGAAAACCATCTTTCACTGTTGCTGTGGGAATGCCAACTGGTGCAGCCACTCTGGAAAAACAGTATGGTGATTCCTCGAAAAGTTAAACCATAGAACTAGATCCAGCAACTGCACTACTAGATATTTACCCAAAGAATACAAAAATACTACTTCAAATGGATACATGTACCTTGATGTTTATAGCAGCATTATTTACAATAGCTGAGATATGGAAGCAGCTCAAGTGTCAATTGATAGATGAATGGAGAAAGAAGAGGTGGTATATATATACAACGGAATATTATTCAGCAAGAATGAAATCTTGTGATTGGTAATGACACAGATGGAGCTAGAGAGTATAATGCTAAGTGAAATAAGTCAGAGAAAGACAAATAACATGATTATACACACACACATGTGGAAGTTCAGAAACAAAACAAATGAGCAAAAGGGGGAAAGAGAGAGAGGCAAACCAAGAAACAGACTCTTAATTATAGAGAACAATGTGGTTACCAGAAGGGAGGTGGGTGGGAGGATGGGTTTAATAGGTGATGGAGATAAAGGAGAACACTTGTTTTGACCATCAGGTGTTGTATTGAAGTGCTGAATCACCATATTCTACACGTGAAACTAAGATTACACTGCATGTTAACTAATTGGAATTTAAACTAAAACTTAAAAAATAAAAATAATAAAAATTTCAATATATTTATGAAAGAGACCATCAGTGTTTCTCAAACCAATAGTGAATAATAAAAAGAAGAGCATTGAGAAGTAATCATCTTAAGTACTATATATTGTAAGAACTTAGAAATGACATTACAGGAAAGAGAAAACAAATTAAAAAAAAAAAAACTCATGGCAAAGCAAACAGAACAAGTTCTATACATGGGAAAGGAATATGAATAGGTAGGTTTAACTTAATTGTGCTACACATCTAGTTTTCATTAAACAATTGCCAGAATTCAAAGTGAGTCTGTAACGAGTCAATGAAATTAACACAAAGAGGATAGACTTGATGATGCAAAGATTGTTGGTAAAGTACATAAATATATAAATGATTTTAGATATTTAGCTGTAAGTGATTCTATATATTTAGAAACCTAAAGGATTCTTTCTCATGAATTTGATGACAATTGATAATGCTTAATGGATTATATCGAAAATAGAACTGTGGTTTGCATACTGTCCTCACCTACACACCGAGGTGGAGAACTCCATTTTCCTATGTGGCACGTTATCTCATCTTTTCCAGATATCCTGAAACCATCCTCGCAAATGTAATTTAATTTGGTGCCATGTACATAAACCTCAGGTTTCAATGTTTCGTCCATCTCTTCTGAAAACTGAGACGATTTAATGGTTCCATGTTCTATCTGAGGTGGTTGAGGACATGGGCTTTTTTCTGTATAAAGAACAGAGATCAATATTTAAATTGAAAAATGTAATCAAATACTAGTTGAGGTTGTAAAATAAGGATAATCTGAAAAATTAAATTACTGAAAAACTAAAAAACATCTGGAATTTGCAAGCTCATGTCTCCATCAAATCTACAGTAGTATCTGCTTGTTCACTCTGTCCCCACATTCTTGTCCTGTTCATCATGAGTGAAATAGGCACAAACAAATTTTCTATGGTATTTACACAGTAACCCAAAGTTTTTGTCTGTTTCTTTCATAGTAGAAGTGAAAGAATGCCGATTGATTTGTATACTTAGATTGCAATTTACTGTTTCAAGATAAAGTGAAATAGATAGACAGAAAGGTCCCTATCTTGTTCATTTACACAAAGCACAGGGGAGTATTAACCTCATTTGAAAGAATGTTACAAAGCAAGTTATGCATTACTGACCAACGCAGTGTGGTACTGACTGCCATCTTCCATCCTTGCACACGATTTCCTCTGCATCCTGAATTATAGAATTGTCTTGACAGACAACAGATACTTTTTCTCCATCCTGATAATTTACCGTCGTTGCCATATTGTGAGCATTGGGAATCTGAGGTGGAGGTGGGCATGACTGCATTTGTACTTCTACAAATATGAAAATCAGATTTCGTGATGAAAATCACAAGTTAAAAATACTAAAGAGAAAGCCCAATAATAATGTATCATAAACAATCAAATAATAAGGTTATGCTTAAATATGTGATACTCTTCAGCTTGTAGAACGCTTTAATACATCACACGTGGTCTTAATGGTAGTATCTTCCTTTTATTCCTTCTGTGATAAATCGTGCATAATTTTTGTGTAACTCCTTTTAATTATTTCTAACCATTATGATGTACTAACTGAATCATCCACTCAGTAACAGGCACGAAATAAATACTGATATTAGGATGTTTTTACAGCTATCTATAATCAAATGTATTGTGATTGCATTAAAACCCGTATAAGATGTGGAATGGAAAACAATTAGCCAAAGGAAGAATTACACGTAGTTAATCAATTATTTGATACAGGTTCCTGGCCAAGACATGAATTAGATATGGTCACTAGTGATTAACAGTGTGTCGTTTGAAGTTCAAAACTCTCTGGAGATACTGTTGACTAGGTTGCCGACACTGTTTAGAGATACACAGATGATGAAATGCACCCTGTTTAACGGATTAGACAGCCTGCCTTTAGGTCTATGACCAGCAAGGTGTACAAGATTCCTTTGCAAACTTGAGTTTGAGCTCCCATAAAGCAGAGATACCTCACATGTATCGTGGCAGTTCATAACCTGGAGACAAAGATGTCCTGTTCCACTGAGGGAAGACTCTGGACGGCTAACCCTGGAGGCTTTTGGACCTCTCTGTGATACCTACGTTTTGCTTTCTCCTGCCATGCATTTATTTCATTAAAGACCTTATGTGACTGTACTTTGGGAAGTCCCCTGAGTCCTTCCAGTTATCTGACACTTTGTATTCAACTCAGAGAAATTGTTGACGGAATAGAATTCATTCATGCTGACTAATATGGTCATATTTTCTATTTCTATCTTTAGATAGATGCAGGAGTATTTTATATTTAATCAAAAGTTTTTTTCTTATTTCTGTTTTCATTATCTTGGCATATTTTTTTCAATGTATTCTCAAGGATTTATTTTCTTCTATATATGCTGTTTAACCATTTTTGTCCTAATAATCTTAATTTGTACTTCCTCTTGATACATTTTGCCAGAGGTTGGTCTGGCAACTAAATCTCCCTAAAGGCAGAATCATTACTCTGCAAATCCTCTGTTTATGCTTTTTTTAAAAAGCTTCTTTGTATTTTTTGCATTGTATTTTATTTTTACATTTTAAAATTTTTTCTAATTATTATGTAGTCCTTTGAATAACAAATATACCACAAAAATGTTGTTAAAAGAGGATACATTTAAAAAAAAAAGAGGATACATTTATCTAAGAAAAAACTGAATATTTGTAAAGTAAGCAACAAAATTCTCGATAACTGATGAGTCAAAGAAGAAACCACAAGGAATACTAGGAAACATTTCACATAGAATTCAATGAAAATGAAATGTATATAAAAATTTTGAGACTTCTACAACAGTTTTAGAAGGGAAAAGGAAGTTAATCCTTAAAAGTAGGATGGTTTAAATCCAAGTTTTAGTTTTCTACCTTAAGAAATAGAAAAGTAAAATTAAAATCGAAGTAATTAGAAAAAACAACTTAAGCCCACAGAAGAGAGAAAATTGAGAAAGACAAATAGAAAAGAGAAAACAGAAAAAATGGTGAATGTTAATAAGGCTAAAAAATAGAAGAGAGAGTAATGGAGAAAATCGAGTGTTAAAACTGGTTATGTGGAAATGTTAATAAATTCAAGAAAAAAAAAATCCAGGAAGAATAATCAAGATACAAGTAATAAGCATCAATGTTAAGAAAGAAATAAGAGCTATCTGCCAGAAACTATACAACTAAAAGGAAAATAGCACATGAAGGGAATACTAGAAACAACTGTACACCAATCAATTCGACAAACGAGAGATTTGTTGAAAAATACAACTTCCTTTCATTGATGAAAGACAGTAAGGAAATGGGAATATTTCATTACTTATTAAAGAAATGGAATTCTTCATCAAGAAAACTTCCAAAAAAGCAAATTATATGTCACACGACTTTGCACGTAAATTCTATCAATCATTTAAGGTAAAAATAATGAAATAATAAGTGTAATTACCTATATATATATTTATTTATGTATTTATACATATATTTGCAATTTGTTTTATGAGGCCACACTAATACTGATAACAAAACTTGGGAGAGGCATTAAAAGAAAAAGCATCTATAGATTAATATCTCCCATGATCACAGATGCAGAACTTCTTAAACTATGTCAGTAAATCAAGTATATGAAAATATAATAGAGTTAACTCTAGGAATGAGAGATTTGGTCAACATTCAAGAAGTTACATATATAATTCACTACATTAACAGAGATAAGTGAGCCATATTATCCTATCAAGAGATACGTAAAAAGCATTTAAAATATCCAACATTGGTTGATCATAAAATTTCTCACTCAGCTAAATAAGACTAGAAGGAGTAGTTTCCTTAAACTGATAAAGGGCGTCTACAAAAATCCTAAAGTGACATTATGATTGTGGTAAAATGTTGAATACCCTCTCTCTGTGGTCAGGAATAGGACAAAGATGTGCATTCTTATCACTTCCTTTCAACAGTTTACTGGACATCTTAGCCAGTACGATAAGACAAAAAAAACCAAAATCAAAATAGACTGGCAAAAATAAAATCTTGTGGTAGCACTGATATAACTGCTTACAGAAAATTGCCACAAATCTACGAAGCAACACCTAAAATGAAAAATGCAGCTTAGTATAGTTTCAGACGATCCAATTAACATGCAGAAACCAAGCGTGAGGGCAAACACATAAAAAGATCCCAAACTCCTCTCCCACACACACTGAATCCATGGTACAATGGAGCAATCGCCTCTGAAAAAGACCTGAAAACCAGCTGAACGGCCCCTTCACAACAAACAGTAAAAGGGCCACATTCAGGTGGGTAGGAGAGTCAGGAAGACAGTATATGGAACAAACCCCAGCCCTGGCAGGGCTACACACATTCAGGAGGGATCTCACTGACCCAGAGCCTCTCCCTGAGGAGTAAGGGGTTTGTTTCCCACATTAACAACCCAAACCCTGGAATCTGCAGCAGGAAGATGAGCCCCCAAGATGTCTGGCTTTGAAAACCAACAGAGCTCATATCCCGGATATCTGAAGGGCTATCGAGAACTGAGATCCTTTTCTTAAAGAGCTTGCACCCAGACTCACTACCCCAGGCGACCAATGTGAAAGAACAGTTTGAGAAATACCTAGACATCTGAGAAGGGGATTCATTTGCTCGCCTTAAAGCATCTGCTTGAGGGGGGGCATCTGTTGGGACTCTTTCTGGGACGGAGGTGCCAGCAGGTGCCATGTCTGCACTTTCCCTCTACCTTGATGGCACCAGTGGGTGCACTCCAGCCCAGGGCTCTCCTGTGGCTTCATCAAAGCCGGCGAGCAGGCCCCAGCCCTGCATTCTGCTGCCTCGCTAAAGCTGGCCAGCATGCTCAGCCCACAGAGGGCACACTCCTTGATCCCCAGGCTCTAGTGGCCAGAGGGGCTTGCATTTCTGGGGCCTGCAACGCACTACAACAATCCGAGAGATAACTCTTGGTGGGCCACTACCTCCAGGGCACCACAAAGCAGCCTGAAACACAGCCCAGACTTTCTGGGGAAAAAGCCTAATTATCTGTCTTAGACTGGTAGCCTGAGGGGTGGACTTGAGATTTGCCGCACATCTGGGGGCCACCGAGGTGCTCTCAGGGAAGGTGGACCAGGGGATGCCATCTTTGTGCTCTCCTCAGCCTCAAAGAAAACCAAATCACTATTTCTTAAAGATACCTGACCGGGTGTTAATCTGAGGCCATCAAGTTTCTGGGTGGGTTGTTTTATAGGGGACTGAAGCACTGATGCACTTAATATCTAGAAATGATGTTGTGGTTAGTTTCTAAATTCCCTTCCGGCTTCAAAGTTATTTGTAATAATAAATAGCTAAACATGTTTAAAAGATGCCCAAATACTGCTTTGGCAAGTTCGGAAGAAATAGAATAAGATTTTGAAAGTACTATAAACAAGAGCTTACCTGTGCAGTTTAGATCAGGATCCCATCTTCCATTTATGCACGTTGAGTGTTTCTGTTTTAATTTTCCTCTACATTTGTAAGTTATGTTCTCATTATGATCAAATTCGGTCTTGTATAATGGATTCGCCTCACGTACAGTTAAGCTGTATTTACACTTCTGAAGATCATCTGTTGCTAGAAAATGAAAATATTGCCTTGAAAAGACTACTTATAAGAATCAAAGCAGTTAATGCAGAACAATAGTTTAGACTCAATAGTATATCGAAATTAGAATTTATGCCCATAAGTCCCACCAACCAAGTCATTCCTGATCATATTGCATGTGATGGGCTATTTATTATGTCTGAACATAAGTCCCGTGTCCAGGCTTTGAAATTTCAGAGAAAATGTCTGCCATAAATACAGCCTGCACTTTGGGGATTAGAAAAGCATTAAGAGGCTCACTTTTTTGGATGATTTACACACTGAACAGTCATCACCTGGTTAAATTTGGTCTCCTATTTATCTGTAGAAATAGAATATATGAAGCTGCTAGTTTAAATATCGTGTTTCAAAAAAATGAATATATTTTTTCACTTATGGTAATTTAATAAGCACATCTAAAATGTATTACGTAAAATGTGAACACTTAAGCAGATCTTTTGCATGATCACTAAAATGGGACAAATACTTGGACTAAGAAATTGGGTGCTTCAAGTCACGACCTGCTTACTGTATATACTCTTCCAATCTTTGAAAAACTATTTTGTACATCAGGTCAACCTATAATTCAATAATATTGCAAGAGTCAATTTTGTTTACTCTAATACAAGTATAACAACTTTTTATACAACTACATACTTCAAAAATTCAATGCAGCCCGGAGTACTTTGTCAAGCTGATAAAATATCAATTGATGTAGGTCTTTGGATTTTTTAATAAGTGCCCAAAGAAGTAATGATTTTGTAATACAATAAAAAATAAAACAAAGGGGAATAATTCAAAACACACTAGAGGCTGAAAATAAATTCTGGTTTTAGGGCTTGTCCTCAGTGTTGAGGAAGAGAAAACAAGGTTTTCTTCAGGTGATAGTAACTCACCCATAGTCAAAAGGAGTGGTAGTGGGTGTTGTCATGGTCCTATGATTGACTGGTTTCTGAAAGAAGTTCCTTGATTCTTACGAGAAAATAAACATTTTGAGAAGAGTGAAAAGCTAGACTAGCTAGAGGTACAAAATCAACATCGAGAGGAGAAAATTGGAGTAAGGTCTATGATAGTTAAAAGTGGATTATGGTAAACTTGAAGATAGGTCGAAGATTAACCTTGGAAAGGCAAACTCTGAGATCTAAAAAGACTAATAAATGAAATAGATGTTTTAGTATAAGAGTGAAAAGTTGAGAGTTTTCATGCCTGTTACAACCTTGGGTTTTCCCCCATATAAAATGAGGGGAAATCGTTTGTGGAGATAGAAGAGGACAAAGATGAAATTTGGTCTTGAAGGACTGGCAATACTTCTCATGGGAATGTGTCTAGCAAAAATGTAAGGATTAAAAAGCAACAAAACCTAATGGTTCATTCAACAAACTCCTATTTCATGTCTGCTGTGTGTTCACCAGTCCTTTGTATATTGGGAATACATCGTGAACAAAACAGGTGTCAATCTCTGCTCTCATGGAACATGAGCCTAAGCCCTACCTTCTCCTTGGAACAATTAATGCCTAGACATCTGGTGAATAAGTAAGATTGGACATCCAGGACTCTCTTCGAATGTAGGACCCAAGAAAACTGTAGGAAAGAACTCATTCCAAGGGAAAAAGGAAAAGGGCCCCCAATATTTTCCCAGCTAGTCATCAAAGACTTGGTCATCCAAAGGTCAGGATGATGCACGTACATCAACCAGAGTGAAGTCCAACAATCAGGTTTGTTTCCTGGCCCCACCCTGACTGCCTCCTTTGACTGCCTTATACTGCGACCCCAGAGGGTCTGCAGCTCACCCACCCTTTGGCACATTAAATGCTTGCTGCCGCATTTGAAACAGACTGGGAAATCCTTAGAAGCTTTGAGAGAGGCAAGATTCCTATAGGGATGTAGCAAGTGGGCACTTTCTTGACACTGTCTGTTTTCCAGGGCCTGAAAACAAGAGTGCCGCGTAAAACGAAAATGGGATTTATGCAAATATGCTTCTATTTTCCTGGCGATTAATACTCAGATTTAAATCATATGAATAACTGTAAGTAAAATTTAGCTCCACACTTAAAAAGCATGTTAATTTCAGGGATAGAAAGGGTGATCAGACTCTCTTGCTAGTTTATATTTTTCCTTTGTAGATGATAAGCAATCATTATAATTTAAGACCTGACATTTTCAAGCATATATCTAAATTTCAAAACTATGTTTGCAGATACAGTTTGTACAATAAAAATATTACATTTCATTGACCGTCTATTTGAGAAGTGTCTTCTCACCAATGCACTGAGGAAGTTGGGTCCATGATCCACTTATACATGTAATTGATTTCTGTCCAATCATTGTGAATCCTTCTCTGCAATTGAACTCCACTGAATCTCCATGGTGATAGGGAGGGTTAGAAGTCTGAACAGCGTAGCCATAATTAAGTTCTGGTATATCTCCACATGTAGTCTCCACCTCTGTGAAAATTTCAGAAAAATATGTTTACTTCTAAAATATAATTTATGTGTTTCTATAAATATAAAAGGTTGGTTTATTTTAAATATGAATATATTTTATACATTACCAATACAAATAGGCAAGTCTGTCCACCGTCCATCAACACACTGAATTTTATTAAAACCCTTCATCAGAAATCTAGGATTGCACACATATTCCACCAAATCGTTGTGTTCGTAGGTTTCTTTCTCTGTTTCTTTAACTTTCCCGTTAAGGAGTTGAGGAGGTGGATAACACTCTTTTGTTTGCTCTACAGGAGAAATAATGTGTAAATAATGATCAAATTACCTATTTCACAACTTAAAAAACAATAAAATGGAGAGTTTTTTCTTTAATTTATATTATTTATAATGAACTTTATTATAGCCTTCTTAAGTAATGAAAAAGAAATAGTGCTTAAACTAGAAACATATTTCCCAGTTCTTCTTTCAAAATTTTTACTTTAGAGAGACAGAGAGCACAAGTGGGGGAGATGGGCAGAGAGAGAGAGAGAGAGAGAGAGAGAGAGAATCTTCAGGAGACTCTATGCTCAGCATGGAGCCCAACATGGGGCTCGATTCCATGACCCAGGGATCATGACCTGAGATGAAGTGCAGAGTGAAATGCTCAACAATTGAGCCACCGTGGCACCCTAACCCAGTGCTATTACTTACACTGAAGTAGTATATTGGAAGTGTACTGAAACCCAGAAAACATGTTTAAAAATCTAGATATTCTAAAGATGTATGCAAACCAATGCCTCAATATGGTTGTGTAAATTATCTCAATATTCATATTCCACAGCAGTTATCAAAACTGTTTGAAAAAATGCCAGTGTTTGAGGGAAGCATTTTTTTATTAAATCTTTTAATGTTTATTCATTTTTGAGAGACAGCGCATAAGCAGGGGAGAGACAGAGAGAGAGGGAGACAGAATCCGACGCAGGCTCCAGCGTTCAAGCTGTTAGCACAGAGCTAGACACGGGGCTCGAACTCACAAACAGCGAGATCATGACCTGAGTGGAAGTCTGACGCTTAACCGACTGAGCCACTCAAGTGCCCCTAGGTAAGCATTTTATCAACATATTTTAACTTTGATTAAGCCATACATGTGGTTGAATTCCCTGAATTGAGTATAAATTGCTTGAATACTGTTTAGATGACCTAACGAAACCTGAAGTAAGGCCCATGCTATAGTTTCAATATTAATGATGGAAATGTAGGCAAGAAGAAAAGTAACAAACGTGTAAGGCATCATATATGTATCTATGGATAATGCCACTACATATATCAAGAAACAATCGAAGATTAATTTCTTAAAAAAGAAAATCTGAGATATCTATTACCCAACACATATCCCGGTTTAATGCATTAGATTACAAACACAGAGACTTGAAGCCAACAAAAATTAAGAGTGGAAACAAAAAAAGTTAATATCCAAAATCCTAATTCTTGTTTCAGCCACTGGAAGATAAAATATTCACCTTTACATGTTGGAAGATTAGGGGACCATCCAAAGTCGTAACACTGAACTGAATCTGGTCCAACTCTTTTAAGTCTTTGTCTGCAGAAGAATTTCAACACATCTCCGACTTTATATTTTTCTTTTTTGGGCTGAGTATTTAAGTTATTTTCTATTTCAGGAATCTTGCATTCTTTTTCTATAAAAAGAGTTAAAATAATTTAGTGAGAATATATAATTAATCATTGCCAAAGTATATTTTATATGTGTCGTATAAAAACGAGGTGCTGGGTACTGCTTATACAGAGGAGCAACAGAAAAA
Source organism: Panthera pardus (assembly GCF_024362965.1). Lineage (NCBI taxonomy): Eukaryota > Metazoa > Chordata > Mammalia > Carnivora > Felidae > Panthera > Panthera pardus. Next base: position 24,519,695 of record NW_026526777.1, on the reverse strand, counting down.
TTTACGTTAGGTTTGTATACCTTCTAAATTCATAAGGGACCCTGAGAATTATTAAGGCATCGAAGAGCAACATAGGTACCCTGAAAATGTATTTGTAAGGTCAACTTGCTTATACTGGTTCTGATTTTATAACTGACATTTATAAATATAATGTTATTGTTTTGTACTCTCAAAACATAAAAGTATTCCCTCACATTAAAAAAAAAAAAACCTTGATGCTACAATTTTAAAGTTGCAGTCAAATAACAATCGGCAGTTTTGTTTAATGTAAATACAACTGGGGAATCAGAACACACACAAGGCATTTCTTTTTTTTTTTTTTTTTTTGTCACACAAGGCATTTCTAACGTGTCTTAAAGAAACCAATAGTCGCGGAGGCGCTTCCCGAGTGTGACGCGTGGACTCCGCCCCCGGCCTCGCTGCCGCCTCCCTCGCTCCCTCAGCGCACGGAGCGCAGCCCAGCGTCCAGACCGGAGGCCGGGGGCGGGGCGACGCGGCGACGCGGCCCCGGGCGGCGAGCACCGGTGTATTTGGAGGCGGCTGTGTCGGGCCTGGGTGTCCGCCTCTCGCGCCCGCCGCCGCCTGCTTCTATGGGGTCTTTGGAAGGGGCTGACCCGCAGGCTGCTCATCTTCTTCGACCTGGCCTGGCGGCTGCGCGTCAACTTCCCCTCTACGTCTACATCGTGGCTTCCATGATGCTCAACGTCCGTCTGCAGGTTCATACTGAGATCCATTCTGCTGACTGGCAAAGGCGTGTCGTCAGGCTACCACACCACAGAACACGCAGCATGAGGAACAGAGTAGGGGCTCTGGGCGGCTACCTCGGGAAGGTGAAGGGGGCAGGGGAGGACTCAGACAAGCTGCTATGTGGCCTTGAAGGAGCACAGGGGGAGCGCCCGTGCCCGAACTCCTGGATGCATACGCCCTGCGGTTCAAGTAGATGGAAATTCACAAAATGAGTTATCAACGGAAGTGAAGAATGCTGAGGTCAACCTCTCGCTTCACAATGGCAACAAAGCGCTTCCATGTTTGAAAGAATCATTAAGAAGTTCAGCTTCCGCAGGGGCCTAAAGCAAGACTGTGGATCTGTCCTGTGCTCCTACAGGAGAGCATCGTGCTGGGGTCTCCTGTGGTGGTGGTGGTGGCTCTGGTGAGGGGCTGGCCGGGAGGAGGGCCCAGGGCCAGCGACAGCACACAGGATGGTGCCACAAAGGAGAACCTTGGGGGTCAGGACTACCGTGCCTTCAGAAACGGCCAGAAATGGGGATTTCTGAGGAGGAAGCGCCAAATGCTCTTCTAGAAGGGCGAGGCTCTGAGTGGGAAAGGTCTGGCCTGCATCTCCTCCTGTCTACACTGCTCCATGCATGCCCCGAAGCATTCCTGAACGATGAGACAGAATGTGTTTTCCTTGGCCATTCAAAGCCCGCATTTTCAGAGCAAACAGAATCCAAGAAAACGCTTTCACAGGCACAAAGTACCTCAACTGATCTGCAGATAACACTGGGGTTACTACTGGCTCTACCAGCTTTGGAAGGAGCAAATCCTGTATGCCACAGTTAAGGTACAAGCAGAACAACAAAAAGAGTGAGATTGATTTCGAAAGCTGTCTTAGAGGGGCGCCTGGGTAGCTCAGTCAGTCAGGCGGCCAACTTCGGCTCAGGTCATGATCTCGGGTTGGAGACCCTCGTTGTGCCCTGTGCTGGCAGCTCGGAGCCTGGAGCCCGCTTCAGATACTGTGTCTCCCTCTCTCTGTCCCCCTCCTCTGCTTGCTCTCTGTTTCTTTCTCAAATAATAAACATTAAAAAAATAATAAATAAAAATTTAAAAAAGCTGTCTTAGAATGAGTTCTTTCACACTGAGACTGGATGCCTGTTAACAGGGCAGCAGTGAAGTTCCTGCCTCAGTTGGTGTGATCAAAGGAAGTGGAAGTGAAACTCCTGGGAGGCTGGTTGATGACGGAGGGGATTTTTGAGCATGCTTTAAATGGTGCTCAGAAGACATTCAGTACTGGGCTACCACTTCAAAGAGAGCATTAATACATCCTGTATCAATATCAGGTTAGAACGTGAAGATTTAACAAAATTCTTTATGGATCTTCAGCACTCATTGCCAAGGGCTACTGTCCCAGATGCCATCTCCTCAGGCCATCTGCTGGAAGTGGCCACTTGTACCAGTCAGCCTCTCCATAGTTGACAGTTAGCTGTCCCCATGTCTGCATTCTGTAGAATAATTTTGGTCTGCAGAGCAATTTGATTTCTTTCCTCACATCCCCTCTCCTTCCACTTGAAACCCAATTTAAATGGAGGCCCCACAGTGAAAGCTGAAATATTAAATGTACTTTTAGTATAATCCTTTCTCACACTGGGAGCCCTACCAGTGTCGCCTGAAATAAAAGCAAGCTTGAGACTTCTCTGCTGCAGCTCAGCTGGGGAGACATGGATTTAGCGTTTCCCTTACGGGAAGGTTCCAGTTCCTAGGAGTGGAGGTATCTCGTATACTAACATTTTTTTCTGAGGTAACGCCTCTGGTTGTTGATAACTTTGATAAAGATCACTTGAGAGCATGGAGTTTTTAAGGAGTCCCAAAGAGAGACTTCACCGTTTTTGGGGCTTATTGACTGCCTGTATCCATTTGTGTGCTACAATTGCTATGCCATGTGCTGTTTTAGTGTTTTGGGAAAGTGAAAAACTAAAACTTTTTACTTAGCATAATAAATGTCTTATTTTAAGTGCATAAAAAAAGAAACTATTAAAATAGCTTAATTAAACACTGTATTATAAATTATATTAGTAAGGAAATTAAACTAAAAATAAAACAAAATAAAGAACTATGTTCAAGGCCACATAGCTAGGCATATTCTGGGAGTTCTGAACATTTACATAATATACAATTATTATTATTAAACCTATAATTTTTACTATCTATTAAATTGTTGATTATTCTGATTCAAATTAGGAATGTCTAAAATCATCCCTTCAAATTTGTCAAGTCTGTGGCATTTGTGGCATTCGTGACATTCCCGAGTATTATTTAAAAATGCATTTTTCTTATTTGGAATCCTCCTATCTTGCTAATTCATTTATAAATTAACTGGAATTTGAATATTATAATTATATTAAAAAAAAAACCCAGTCCTTTGAAATATTAGAACCTTTGTAAATATTAAAACATTTTATAGATGAGGAAGAGTGAATGAAGCTGCAAATAAGTGTGGTTATTGCCCTAAGATACATGTTTAGCCAGCTGATGGAATTGGAATTTGCTAGAACCCCGCCAGGCTGACTCCACTGGACTCACTTAGACTTCCTCATCCTTCAATCATTTTCTTCTCTCCACATCTAGGAGAACATTCACTCCAAAATGTTTTCTTCTCCCAATTCTCTGGGTCCTCCTTTTCCTATCTACTCTGCCATCTATTATCCCCACGTGACACCTAAACGTTGGAATGCTTCATGGCTCAGTCTTGAGCTCTCTTCTCTTTTTATTCTGTATTCTTTTCCAACTTCATATCCTCATTTATGCGGTAACAATTCCAAATATGTATTTCTTGGCTAGACCCACATAGTCAACTCTGTAGTTTACATATCCAAATTTGATCGTCCATGGGCAGCTCAACCATAATGTGCTCAAGTCAAAAGTTGGGATGTTCCTCCCAAAGCGCTCTTCTGTCAGCACCACCTTACAAAAAGGCACTGCCATTTACATGTTTGCTTATGAAAAAAAGGCAGTGAGTCCCTTCATTATTACTCTCTCTTACATCCAATATTTAGTAACATCACCTGTGTTTTCTACCGACAACATAGATTTTGAACGTGTTCTGCTTTACATCTTATCACCCATCATCCTATCCCAATCCCCATACTTGTTCATGCTGCATAAACTCCCGAATCTTCTCCTGCCCACCACAATCACAGCATGTGGGGAAAAAAAAAAAAAAAAAAAAAAAAAAAAAACTTTTCGAAAATCTAAATGATTATATTTCTTCCTTTAAGACTCCTTTGTGGCTTTTTATCAGTCATAAAACTAATCTAAATGCTGATATGCCTGGGAAATAACCTGGGTAATCTTTTCTTTGCCTCCTATCCAGGCTTAGTTCATAAAATTCTCCCACATCTTGAGTAGAATCTGCTCACCCTGATATTTCTCAAATATTGTTTTGTTATCAAAGTTTTGCACAGACTGTTCCCTTGGTGTGGAACATTCTATAGCCACTCAAATTTTCCACAGATTCAAGTCCTACTCCTAATCCTGGAAAGTACTGGATTAGCAAACATGAAAGAGATTCATAGAATAGTCCACAGAACTTGTCCAAGTCAGAAAATAAAGAGCTTCTCTCAGGGCCTGCAGAAATTAACACTCAAGGCAGAAGGTGTGAAAGCAGAAACTCAGGAGCAAAATAGCTGAGGAAATTGTCAGAAACTATAATTTGGTTTTCTTATATCACACTCTAAAAGAACCCAGTTTTAAATAATATGAAAACTTGCATTTAGAATAACAAACACAATTATTCTTTGTTTACAAACATACCATGTATATGGGCCATAGGAAACACTGTGTTATTGTCTTTGGGCTTTCAAACACCCTCTTCTCCCAGTTTACATTAAATCAGAAGAAGACACCTTGATTTTAATCATACTCCTTAAAAATGACTTCAAATAATGCAAGTTTGTTCAAAATGGAAATCTATTTTCTTTTAACATTTTTATTTGTTTTTGAGAGAGAGAGAGACAGAGTGTGAGTGGGAGGGGTGGAGAGAGAGAGTGAGACACAGAATCTGAAGCAGGCTTCAGGCTCTGAACTGTCAGCATAGAGCCCCACATGGGGCTTGAACCCGAGAACTGCGAGATCATGACCTGAGCCAAAATCTGAGGTTCAACCCACTGAGCCACCCAGGTGCCCCCAAAATGACTTTAAATAATGCAAATTTGTTCAAATTGGGATATCTTAAACACGTTTTGTTAATTTTGTTAATCCTGAAAAAAAATACCTGGAAAAATGGTACTTACCATAACATATTGGTTTATGAGACCAACCATCGTTACCACACACTATTGAACCTGCGCGCCCGTCTTGGCTTTCGTATCCATCGTGGCATTCATAGTCCAACTTGTCATTGAGTTTAAACCACGTGACATTGCTTTTGGCTTTGGCATTCTCAAATGCTGGCATGTCACAAGATTCTAATGCATAACAGAATTGAAGATTTCAATTCTAATATTATTTAATGGACGATGTAATTAAGTCTCATCCCAAGGAAGTAAAAAAAGCTTTATCAATTAGCATGTGCTAGTAAATTCAGTATTATATTAAAATAATCTAAGAATACAAGTGATAAATCTTTGCCCTGAAAGTTACTCAAAATGAAAAACCATGTTTCTACATAGCAGTTTCCTTATTGCTTAAATATTCAGGAAGTTTGTCAAAGAACACTTTCCTCTGTCAATTACAATTTTGTGTTTATGCCATGCTTATAATAAAATAGGGTACTACAGATGCATCATACTTTTCTAGCAAAACAGAATATGTTTTTGTGACTTAAAACGCCAAACTCATTAGCAGTGTGGCAAGTATGCCAGAGAAAAATGGATTAGTTGAATAGGATTGTTTTTCAAAAATGCAAGTAAATTTTTAAACATTCTATAAAACTCTACTTTAAAACATAATAGTTTCTAAAACTCACATGTTCATTTTCTTTCCCAAATATTTTCCTAAAGGCTGTATATTCTTTTAAACTTACCAAGATTTAATGGAGGGATAACTCTAATTTTTATAATTAGTTATAAGAAAGTAAAATGTTAAAAGTTTCAATTATTGCTAATAGGATGGTGATATTCAAATAATTTTATACTGTGTTATGTAACCAGCTACCTTAAAGCTTTAAAAAACAAAGCAAAACTGTACCAGTGAAAAGAGACAGAGAGAGAGAGAGAGACAGAGAGAGATTCTCTTCCATAATAAGTGTTATAACGGATAGCTAATTACAATTTAGTGTAAAATGAGTTTGATATGGGAGCCACTTTTATCATTTTTTTCTGTAGCTAGTGCTCATAGTAACCAAGGAAACTGAAAAAAAAATAAGGAAATGGAAACAGTAGAAATGGATATTCAAATATCCACTTCACTTAAAGTGAATATGCTAAATATCAGTTCAAAAATATCACTGCGTAGCTTTGGAGTATAAGATAAACTGAGGAAACTGTTCATAGAAAAATCTTCATAAACATCTAGGGACAGTGAAATCTTTCAACACAGCTGAATTTGGTGCTATCTAGAAGCATTTCTGTCTCTACTAATTAGATGTTTATGATTTTCTAAGGGAGCTGTTTTAGAAGTGGACTTACCCTGGATTGTCAAACATAAATTCTACAGGTTCAATTAAAATTCTACACTATGGACCCAGATCTTCACTTACAAACATAATATTATGTCTAGCAACAAAGATTCTGACATCAAAACCTTATCACCTAAAAACAGGAAAAACAGGCACAAAGGTTGGTGTCAGCCAGAAGAAATAAATGAGTTTCCAGAATACACATAAGGCTCCCTACCCAGTTTCCAAATCATAGGATTTAAAAGAAAAAATTTTTAAGTTGTATTTATTTTCAAAGGAGAGAGAGAGCATGAGCAGGGGAGGGGCAGAGAGAGGGGGAGACACAGAATCTGAAGCAGGCTCCAGGCTCTGGGCTGTCAGCACACAGCCCGATTCAGGGCTCGAACTCACAAGCTGTGAGATCATGACCTGAGCCAAAGTCGGACGCCCAACTGACTGAGCCACCCAGGTGCCCCCACAGGATGTTTTAAAGTGGAAAAAAATGTAAACTGAAAGATGTCCTGGTATTACACTCTATAAGTGATTAGTCTTAACTGGCAAAAAATTAATCCTTTTTCATTTATCTTTTCAAATGGGAATCACGTCAGCCCCTCCCCCCCAGAAAAGAATTAACTTAAACTTTTGTTCAATGGTCATCAGGATAATAAATATGAACATAATAAATTACTCACTAATACATGTGGGTTGAGGTGACCATCCACTTTTCAGACATGTAACCGATCCTGAAGTTTTGCCATCTGGTGTTACATATCCTGGTTTACATTGATACTGTGTTTCTTTATTTAAGTAATATGTAAGTTCATATTGAGAAAAAAATCCATTTTCAATTGTTATCTCTGATTTTGAACATGTTTCTGAAAGGCAGAAAGTATAAGGAAAAGATAATCATATAAATAAACATTTTTATAAAGACTTAACACTATAAAAATGAGTCATTTATAAATAAATGAAAACCTAGAAAAATCTGAGTCATCCAAATTCTTGGAATGCAAAAATTAGCTACAAAGATACTAAATCAAAATAATTCATTAAATTTTGCTTGGAATGAAGCAAGATTTAAAATACCCAGAATCCCTTCTAGGAAATTATGATGAATCTGTTTGTCTAATGGATCTGGAATCCTACAGTGTGTCAGAGGTGTACCGGCAATGAGTCCTTTCCAGGCACTTAAGCAGGATCTCTTAAGCAACCCCAGCACTTGGTTAATTAATTGGGGTATCTGAGATCAGGAGACGATCTCAGAGAATCTGCCGCCATAGCTACAACAACTCTGAGAATTTGAAATGTTTGTCACCGTATTTGGGTGCTTAAAACCACATGGATACATGGAGTTCAGTAAGTATGACAGAGATCAACACATTCATTCATGTTCTAAGACCAATATGATGATTCCTCAAATTATGTGTAACTTGGCTTGAAACAATAAAACAAGACTTCTGTCATATACAGGGCTTCACAAAGTTCAGCATTATTTATTAAATAACCCATGGATAAAGAAGAAATCAAAAGAGAAAATATGAGCTACATATTTTTTCATCATTAGTAATTTTTTTCCTTCACTTGGGGTGCGTAGTACACTGGAAATGGGACACCTGGAATATTAAATACTCAGGATTAAGGACTAATGTATATAATCTTCTTATATTTTTTATTTATTTTTTTTTTTACTTTTTTTACTGTTTTTTTTACATTTATTTATTATTTATTTTCAATATATGAAATTTATTGTCAAATTGGTTTCCATACAACACCCAGTGCTCATCCCAAAAGGTGCCCTCTTCAATACCCATCACCCACCCTCCCCTCCCTCCCACCCCCCATCAACCCTCAGTTTGTTCTCAGTTTTTAAGAGTCTCTTATGCTTTGGCTCTCTCCCACTCTAACCTCTTTTTTTTTGTTTTTCCTTCCCCTCCCCCATGGGTTTCTGTTAAGTTTCTCAGGATCCACATAAGAGTGAAAACATATGGTATCTGTCTTTCTCTGTATGGCTTATTTCACTTAGCATCACACTCTCCAGTTCCATCCACGTTGCTACAAAGGGCCATATTTCGTTCTTTCTCATTGCCACGTAGTACTCCATTGTGTATATAAACCACAATTTCTTTATCCAATCATCAGTTGATGGAAATTTAGGCTCTTTCCATAATTTGGCTATTGTTGAGAGTGCTGCTATAAACATTGGGGTACAAGTGCCCCTATGCATCAGTACTCCTGTATCCCTTGGGTAAATTCCTAGCAGTGCTACTGCTGGGTCATAGGGTAGGTCTATTTTTAATTTTTTGAGGAACCTCCACACTGTTTTCCAGAGTGGCTGCACCAATTTGCATTCCCACCAATAGTGCAAGAGGGTTCCCGTTTCTCCACATCCTCTCCAGCATCTATAGTCTCCTGATTTGTTCATTTTGGTCACTCTGACTGGCGTGAGGTGATATCTGAGTGTGGTTTTGATTTGTATTTCCCTGATGAGGAGCGATGTTGAGCTCTTTTCATGTGCCTGTTGGCCATCCGGATGTCTTCTTGAGAGAAGTGTCTATTCATGTTTTCTGCCCATTTCTTCACTGGGCTTTTTGTTTTTCGGGTGTGGAGTTTGGTGAGCTCTTTATAGATTTTGGATACTAGCCTTTTGTCTGATACGTCATTTGCAAATATCTTTTCCCATTCCGTTGGTTGCCTTTTAGTTTTGTTGGTTGTTTCCTTCACTGGGGCCACAGTCAGACTGGTGTGTACCTTCTCTTCCCGTCTCCTAGGGGCGGGATTCACTGTGGGGTGGCGTGGCCTGTCTGGGCTACTTGCACACTGCCAGGCTTGTGGTGCTGGGGATCTGGCATATTAGCTGGGGTGGATCAGCAAGGTGTACAGGGGCAGGAGGGGCAGGCTCAGTTCGCTTATCCTTTGGTGATCCGCTTCGGGAGGGGCCCTGTGGCACCTGGAGGGAGTCAGGGAGTCAGACCCGCCGCTGGAGGGATGGATCCACAGAAGCACAGCGTTGGGTGTTTGCCTATAATCTTTTTTTAAAAAAAGACATTACATCTTTTAAATGGAATAAGAAAAACATTTTAAATAAAATTTTGTGAGATGATACTAAAGTAGTCTGAGAGGGAAGATTACTATATATACATACAATAGAAAAGAATAAAGAATGAATATCGACGATCGCAAAATGAAAGCAAACAAAACCCAACATACACATAATTCGAAAAAACAGAATAGTGTTAGTAAGATCGTGGAATAGGGTGTTTTCTTATTCTCTATTTCCGCTCTAATCTTTATTATTTCCTCCCTTCTAAATTTGGGCTTAGTTTGTTCTTTTGCTAGTTCCTTGAAGTATAAAGTTAGGTTGTCAATATACAATCTGCTACTTTAAGCTAAATTTTTTTATGTTTATTTATTTATTTATTTATTTATTTATTATTTTTTTTTTCAACGTTTTTTATTTATTTTTGGGACAGAGAGAGACAGAGCATGAACGGGGGAGGGGCAGAGAGAGAGGGAGACACAGAATCGGAAACAGGCTCCAGGCTCCGAGCCGTCAGCCCAGAGCCTGATGCGGGGCTTGAACTCACGGACCGCGAGATCGTGACCTGAGCCGAAGTCGGACGCTTAACCGACTGCACCACCCAGGCGCCCCTATGTTTATTTATTTTGAGAGAGAGCTTGCCCGCGTGTATGCACAGGTGCGCACACACACACACACACACACACACACACACACGCAAGTGGGGGAGGGGTAGCCAGAGAGGGAGAGAGAATCCCAAGCAGACTCTGTACTGGCAGCACGGAGCCCTACTGTGAGGTCCAATCTCATGAACTGAACCGTGAGATCATCACTTGAGCTGAAATCAAGAGGTGGATACTCAACTTGACTGAGCCACCCGGCACCTTAATCTTCTATTTTAATGTAAGCATTTATCACTAAAAACTTCCCTCTTTGCATTGCTTTGGAGCATCTCTGAATTTTGTTACATTGTTTCTGTTTTCATCTGTCTCAAGATATTTTTAAAAATTCTCTGCACTTTCCTCTTTGACCCGATTGTTACTTGAGTGTGCGTTTTCTTTGTACGTATTTGTGAATTTTCCCATTCTTTCCCCAGTTACTGTTTTCTAAATTTACCCCATTGTGACTGAAAATGATACTGCATAGAATCTTTCATGTTCAGTAGAATGTACTCTTCCACTGTTGGGTGTAAAATTCCATGTATATCTATTAGGTCCATAAAATGTTTATATTGTTGTTCAAATCTATAGATTCTTTCTTGAATTTCTGTCTGTGTATTCTATTTATTATTCAAAGTGAGGTACTGAAGTCTCCTAAGATTATTGTATTGCTGTTAATTTCTCCTCTTCAGATCTGTCAATATTTGCTTTATATATTTAGGAATTCCAATGTTGGTTCCACATATGTTGAAAATTGTTACCATCTTTCTGCTGAATGGATTCTTTATTATTATATAATGATCTTCTTTGTCACTAGAGACAGTTTTGACAGAAAGTCAATTTTTTTTTTCTGATAGAAATATAGCCACTCTATCATTCTTTGGTTGCCATGTGTATGAAAATCTTTTTCCATTCCTTCACTTTAGCTTACTGTGTCTTTATCTATCTATCTATTTATTAAATATAGTTTATTGTCAAGTTAGCTAACATAGTGTATACAGTGTTCTCTTGGTTTAGGGGGTAGATTCCCGTGACTCATTGCTTACATACAACACCCAGGGCTCCACCCAACAAGTGCTCTCCTCAATGCCCATCACCCATTTTTCTCCCTCCCTTGCCACCTCCCCACCATCAACTCTCAGTTTGTTCTCTGTATTTAAGAGTCTCTTATGGGTTTGCCTCCCTCTCTGTTCAAAACTACTTTTTCTCCTTCCCTTCCCCCATGGTCTTCTGTTAAGTTTCTCAAGTTCCATATATGAGTGAAAACACATGGTATCTATCTTCCTCTGACCGAATTATTTCACTTAGCATAATACCCTCCAGTTCTATCCACATTGTTGCAAATGGCATGATTTTATTTTTTCTCATTGCTAAGTAGTATTTCATTGTATGTATAAACCACTATTCTTATCTATTCATCATTATCTAAATGTCCAGCTGATGGACATTTAGGCTCTTTCCATGATTTGGCTATCGTTGAAAGCGCTGCTATAAACATTAGGGTATACGTGCCCTTTTGCAGCACTCCTGTATCCCTTGGATAAATTCCTAGTAGTGCTATCATTGGGTTATAGGGAAGTTCTATTACTAATTTTTTGAGGAACCTCCACACTGTTTTGCAGAGTGGCTGTACCAGCTTGCATTCCCACTAACAGTGCAAGAGGGTTTCCGTTTTTTCCACATCCTTGCCAACATCTGTTGTTTCTTGAGTTGTTAATTTTAGCCACTCTGACCTGTGTGAGGTGGTAACCCCATGTGGTTTTGATTTGTATTTCCCTGATGATGAGTGATGTTGAACATCTTTTCATGTGTCTGTTGGCCATCTGGATGTCTCCTTTGGAAAAGTGTCTATTCATGTCTTCTGCCCATTTCTCCACTGGATTATTTGTTTTTCAGGTGTTGAGTTTATAAGTTCTTTATAGATTTTGGATACTAACCCTTTATCCAATATGTCATTTGCAAATATCTTCTCCCATTCTGTCAGGTGCCTTTTAGTTTTGTTGATTATTTCCTTTGCAATGCAGAAGCTTTTTATCTTGATGAAGTCCTACTAGTTCATTTTTGCTTTTATTTACCTTGCCTTTGGAGACGTGTCAAGTAAGAAGTTGCTGTGGCTGGGGTCAAAGAGGTTGTTGCCTGCTTTCTCCTCTAGCGTTTTGATGGTCTCCTGTCTCACATTTAGGCGTTTCATCCATTTGAGTTTATTTTTGTGTAATCAGGAACACATCAGGGTTGTCCACTCTCACCGCTATTGTTTAACATAGTGTTGGAAGTCCTAGTCTTAGCAATCAGACAACAAAATGAAATAAAAGGCATTCAAATTGACAAAGAAGAAGTCAAACTTTCACTTTTTGCAGATGACATGATACTCTACATGGAAAACCTGAAAGACTCCACCAAAAAGCTGCTATAACTGACACATGAATTCAGCAAACTCACAGGATACATATCAATGTACAGAAATCAGTTGCATTTCTATATACCAATAATGAAGCAACAGAAAGAGAAATCAAGAAATCGATCCCATTTACAACTGTACCGAGAACTATAAAATAACCTAGGAAAAAACCTAACCAAAGATGTAAAAGATCTGTATGCTGAAAACTATAGAAAACTCATGAAAGAAAACTGTAGAAAACTCATGAAAGAAAGAAATGTGGAGAAGACACAAAGAAATGGAAAAATATTCCATGCTCATGGACTGGAAGAACAAATACTGTTAAAACATGAATACTACCCAAAGCAATCTGCACATTCAGTGCAATTACAATCAAAATTGCACCAGCATTCTTCTCAGAGCAAGAACAAACAATCCTAAAATTTGTATGGATCCACAAAAGACTCCGATTAGCTAAAGTAATGTTGAAAAAGAAAACAAAGCAGGAGGCATCAAAATCCTGGACTGTAGCATCTACTACAAAGTCGTAATCATCAAGACTGTATGGTATTGGCACAAAAAGAGACATTTAGGTCAATGGAATAGAATACAGAACCCAGCAATGGACCCACAAATGTATGGCCAACTAACCTATGACAGAGCAGGAAAGAGTATCCGATAGAAAGAAGACAGTCTCTTTAGCAAATGGTGCTGGGAGAACTGGACAGCGACATGAAGAAGAATGAAACTGGACCACTTTCTTACAACATACACAAAAATAAAGCCTATTGTGTCCTTAAATTGAAAGCGAGTTCTTCATTATTTTAAGTCATTCAGGTATTTTATTTTTTTTTAATAGGTAAATTTAAACAATTTATATTTAAAGAAATTGATAGGTGAACACTTACTATTGACATGTGGCTGTCTTCTATTTTGTAGTTGTTTTTTTTAATATCTTTCTCTTTTAATGACTTACTTTGTTATTTGATTAAGGTTTATAGTTGTTTAGTTTGATCCTTATCTCCTTATCTTTTGTCTATTATATGTTTCCCTCCTTACTTTATTGGGAGTATAGTTGACAAAATTGTATATATATAAAGTATAAAATGAGATGACTTGGTCCACAGATACATTTGGAAATAATTGTCAAAATCAGGTTAATTAACACATTAATCACCTCACATAATTAATTTTTTTTATTAAGCTGGAATGCTTAAGATCTATTCTCAGCAAATTTCAACTACACAATACATTATTACTAACTGTAGTCACCATGCTGTACACTAAATCTCCAGAATTTTTTTTATCTTATGAAGGCTTACACCCTTGGAACAGCATCTCCTCATTTCCCCCATCTGCACCCACCACTGGTAACTACCATTCTACTCTCTGCCTCTATGAATTTGGTGTTTTCTTTTTTGGTTTCATACATTAGTTTTATCAAGAAGTATTTTCAACCTCTGGCTTATTATACTTAATATATTGTTCTCCAGGGTCACCATATTGTTGTGAATAGCAAGACTTTCTTTTTTCTCATGGTTGAATAATATTCCATTGTACATATCATGTCTTCTTTATCCATTCATCCATCAGTGGACACTTAGGTTGTTCTGTATGTTGGCTATTGTGATAAAGCTATAATGAAATTGAGGATGCAGATATTTCTTCAAGATGCTGATTTCATTTCTTTCAGATAAATACCCAGAAATGGAATGGCTGGATCATACGGTAGTTCTTTTAACTTTTTTCATGTACTGTTTTCCATATGCCTATAACAAATTACATTATCACCCAAAGTATACAAGTGTTCCCTTTACTCCACATTCTCACCAACACTTGTTATGTCTTGTCTTTTTGATAAAAGACATTTTACCAGGTATAAGGTAATATTTCATTGTGGTTTTCATTTTCATATGCCTGATGATTAGTGATTTTGAGTACCAATTGGCCAATTGTATGTATTCTTCAGAATAATGTCTACTGAGATCTTTGTCCATTTTTAATTGGATTGGATATTTTGCTATTAAGTTGTATAATTTGTAGAATATATACGTATAATCTATGTAAAATACATACAAAGTGTGTGTGTGTGTGTGTGTGTGTGTATCTATATATATCTCGCTTATCAGATCTATGGCTTGCAAATATTATCTCTCATTCTGTACGTTGCCTTTTCATTTTGTTGATTTGCTGAATAGAAGCTTTTGCATGAATTTGATATAATTTATTTAAGTCTTTAATTTGTCTAAGAGTTAATTTTCATCAGTGGTTTAACATAGTGGTTTCATTTTTTGGCTTATGGATATCCAGCTTTTCCAATACCATTTACTGAAGACATTACTTTCCTCATTGTGTTTTCTTGGCTCCCTTGTCAAATTTTAATTAACTATGTATGTGTGAGTTTATTTCTGGCTCCTGACTCTGTTCCATTGATCTGCCAATAGGATATTGTTTTCATTTTTATCACTTTATAATATAGTTTGAAATCAGGGAGTATGATGCCTTCAGCTTTGTTCTTCTTTCTCAAGATTGCTTTGGTTATTTGAGAGTCTTTTTGGTTCCACATAAATTTTAGGATTGTTTATTTTATTTCAATGGGAAATGTCAGTGGGATCTTGATAGGAATTGTATTGTATCAATGGATTGCTTTGGGTAGTATGCACATTTTAACAACATTAATTCTAATCCATGAACACAGACTATCTTGTGATTTATTTATGTCTTCTTCAGTTTATTTCACAATTGTCTTACAGTTTTCACCATACAAATATTTTACTTCCTTGGATGGATTTATTCCTAGGTATTTTATTGTTTTTCATGCTATTGTAGATGGGATTATTTTTAAAATTTCTCTTTGTGATAACTCATTATTAGTGTACAAAAATACAACAGGTTTTTGTATATCCATCCTGCAACTTTACTGAATTCGTTTATTAATTCTACATTTTTTTTTTTTTTTGGTGGAGTCTTTAGGGTTTTCTCTGTATAATATGTCATCTACAAACAGATATTTTACTTCTTTATTTTTTATTTCACTGAGGTGGTGAAAGTGTGTATCTTTGTCTTTTTCCTGATCCTTCAGGAAAAGCTTTCAGCTTTTCATTATCAAATATGATGTTAGTTATGGGCTCCTTATTTATAGTCTTTATTATGTTTGATGTACATTTCTTCAATACCTAATTGTTGAGAGCTTTCATCACAAATGGATGTTGAATTGTGTCAAGTGCTTTTTTTGTTGGTGTCTATCTGATTATATGATTTTTATCCTTCTTATTGTTAATGAGCTATATCACATTACTGATTTGTGTCTGATGAACCATCCTTAAGTCCCATAGATACACCCGACTTCATCATGGTGTATGAATCTTTTAATGTGTTGTTGAATTCACTTTGCTAACATTTTGTTGAGTATTTCAATATTTATGATTATCAGTGATGCTGGCCTATAATTTTTTTTGTAGTGTTCTTTGGTATTAAAGTAATGCTGACCTTGTAAAGTAGTTTTGGAAGTGCCTCCTCCATACTTTCAAGTTTTTGGAATGGTTTGAGAAGAACTGGTATTAATTCTTCTTTAAATTACCAATGAAAACTTCTGTTCCCAGACTTTTCTTTGCAGAGATTTATTTATTTATTTATTTATTTATTTATTTATTTATTTATTTATTTTAATATCAGGGTTTTTTTTAATGTTTATTTATTTTTGAGATAGAGAGAGACAGAGCATGAACGGGGGAGGGGCAGAGAGAGAGGGAGACACAGAATTGGAGGCAGGCTCCAGGCTCCGAGCCATCAGCACAGAGCCCGACGCGGGACTCGAACTCACGGACCGCGAGATGGTGACCTGAGCTGAAGTCAGACGCTCAACCGACTGAGCCACCCAGGCACCCCTGCAGAGATATTTTAAATTAATGATTCACTCTTGTTCCTTGTTTGGTTTGTTCAGATTTTCTATTCTTGATGATTTTGTCTTGTAAGTTTTC
Source organism: Panthera pardus (assembly GCF_024362965.1). Taxonomy (NCBI): domain Eukaryota; kingdom Metazoa; phylum Chordata; class Mammalia; order Carnivora; family Felidae; genus Panthera; species Panthera pardus. The sequence continues at coordinate 24,503,353 of NW_026526777.1, read as the reverse complement.
TATTTCCAGGGATTTATCAATTTATTTAGGTTATCCAATTTGTTGGTGTGTAAATGTTTATGGTTGTCTCTTATGAACATCTGCATTTCTGTGGCATCAGTTGAATGTCTCCGATTTCATTTCTCATGTTATTTATTTGATCTCTCTTTTTTCTTAATCAACCTAGGCTTATCAAGTTTGTTTCTGTTTTGAAAAAAATAGGTATTAATGTTGATTTTTTTGGTCTTTATTTCATATATTTTTGCTCTGATTTCTGTTATTTCCCAGCTTGTTAATTATAGGCTTGGTTGTTCTACTGTTTTTTAATACATTTTTTTTTTCATTTTATTTGAGAGAGAGAGAGAGACAGAGAGAGACAGAGAGAGAGATAGAGCATGAGTCAGGGAGGGGCAGAAGGAGAGAGAGAATCTTAAGCAGGCTCCACACTCAAGTGCAGAGCCCAATATAGAGCTCAAGCCCATGACCCTGGGATTATGATCTGACCCCAAATCAGGAGTTGGATGCTCACCCAACTGAGCCACCCAAGTGACCTCTTCTTTTTAGTTTTTGGATGTATAAAGTTAGGTTGTATATTTGAGATCATTTCTTTTTCTTACTGTAGGCATTTATCACTATAAAGACCTCTCATAGAACTGCCTTTGTATGTGAGGTATTTATTTCTCTCTTGCTGCTTTCAAAATTATTTTTCTTTGGTTTTAGCCAGTTTTATTGTAGTGTGTCTTAGAGATGATTTCCTTGGGTTGAATCTGTTTGGGGGAATTAATGAGCTTCTTGATTTTGATAGTCCGTATCTCTTCCCAGATTGATAAATTCACAGCCATTATTTCCTTAAGTAAACTTCCTGTCCCTTTCTCTCTCTTCTCCTTTTGGGACTCACATAATGCCTACAATGTCTCCTCTGATAGTCTCCCATAATTCACATAGGCTTTCTCTGGAATTCCTTCTCCTTTTTTCTCCTCTGACTACAAGACTTCAAATGACCTCTCTTCTACTTCATAGATTCTTTCTTCTGATTGATAAGATCTGCTGTTGATACTTTTTGTTGTATTTTTCCTTTCATTCATTATATTCTTCAGTTATAGAATTTCTGTGTGGTTCTTTTTATAATTTCTACCTCATTTTCCTGATTTCTTTGGATTTTCTTTCTGTGTCTTCTTATAGCTCACTGAGCTTCCTTAAAGCTACCGTTTTCAATTCTTTATCAGGAAAATCATAAATCTTCATTATTTAGGGTAAGTTACTGGAAAAGTGTTGTGTTTCTTTGGTGATGTCATATTTCCTTGATTTTTCATGTTTCTTAAAGTCTTGCATTGTTGCCTTTGCCTTTGAAGAAGGTCTCACTTCCTCTGGTCTTTCCTGACGTTGGCAGAGAAATACTTTCTGTCATACTTGTTAGGGATTCTGAGGCTTTTTGAAGATGTTTTTAATGGATACATTTTTCCAGTATGTCTTACTACGATTTAAGAGGGAATTTTTGGATGGTATGCCTTTCTTCAATCCTGCAGAGTTAGTCAGGGTCCTGACAGCTTTCTGTTTGATTTCCTGGAGGTAATGCTGAATGGTCAAGTACATTCTTTTTACTCTATCTGTGGAGTCAGTTTGAATTTCTAAGTATGTTCACTAGCCATTTGAAAACTCCTGCACACACTACCTTTGGGGAATATACAAAAGGAGCTGGCCAGTGGATAGCAGGTATGCAGAATGTTGGGGGATGCCACCAGGTGAGCAAGATCTGAACCCAAGTCATCCCAGTGGCTAGTGGGTAGGCTACTGAATGTAGTCTGCAAAGTGGTTAGTAGGGTCTTTGTCCCTTGAGGAATTCTGAGCCCTGACTGTTGTGGTCCAAACTTTTCTCATTCCCTTCACTCATGAAGATCACTTCAGTATTCTGGATGTAGTTAGAAAGAAATGGACCTTTTGGTCAGTGACCCATGCAGTTGAAGAAGCCAGATGATCACTCACACACTTTCTCCCTGTGGAGAAATTGCAGGCTGAATGGGTCTCTCTTGGCACTGAACTGTACCCCTTTCAGGGAGGAGTGACTCAGATAAGAAAAAAAATGTTCCATTCATCCTCTTCAGTGCACCCACTCTTGGATCTTTTTGCTGTCAAAGTGTGCAAAAACTTCTGCTAGATTCCCAGACTCCCACAAAAATGCTCTTTCTGTGGGTGACTGTCAAAACTGTGATCTTGGCCAGGAAGAACTGAAACTTGTGTTCTGACATCTAGCTGGTGTCACTCTATTTTTTTCTAGATTGACTTCATGTATGTATGTATTTTGTGTTTTTATTTTTGTCGACATACAGTGTTATATTATTTTCAGGTGTATAATATAGTGATTCAACAATTCCATACCTCACCCAGCGCTCATAATGACATCACTATTTCACCTGTTCCCTGTGCCACCTTTCTCCCCTCTGGTAACTATCACTTTGTTCTCTATAGTTGAGTCTTTTTGTTTGTTTGTTTTGGTTTTGGTTTTGGTTTGTTTGTTTGTTTGTTTGTTTTTGGTTTATCTCACTCTCACATATTTCCCAATTTGTCATTTGTCTTAAATCCCACATATGACTGAAATCATATGGTATTTGTCTTTCATTGACTGACTCATTTTACTTGGCATTATACTGTCCAGCTCCATACATATTGTTGCAAATGGCAAGATTTCATTCTTTTTCATGGCTGAATAATAGTCTCTCTATGTATACACACACACACACACACACACACACACACACGCACACGCACACACACACCACTCATCTTTATTCATTCATCAATCAATAGATACTTGGCTACTTCCATATCTTGGTTATTGGAAAGAAAGCTGATATAAACATAGGTGTGCATATATCCCTTTGAATTAGTGTTTTTTTGTATTCTTTGGGTAAATACCCAGAAGTATGATTGCTGGATCATACAGCAAGTCTATTTTTCTTTTTGAGGAACTTCCATACTGTTTTCCAGAGTGGCTGCACCAGTTTGCATTCCCAACAGTGCAAGAGGGTACCCCTCGCTCCACATCCTCACCAACATCTGTTGTTTCTTGTGTTGTTGATTTTAGCCATTCTGTCAAGGGTGAGGTGATATCTTATTGTTGTTTTGATTGCATTTCCCTGATGATAAGTGATGATGAGTATCTCTTCATGTGCCTGTTGTCCTTTGTATGTCTTCTTTGGAGAAATGTCTGTTCATGTCTCCCATTCATTTTTTTAGTTGGATTATTTGGTTTTTGGTGTCGAGTTTTATAAGTTCTTTACATATTTTGGACACTACTCTTTACCAGACATGCCATCTGTAAATAACATCTCCCATTCCACAGGTTGCCTTTCAGTTTTATTGACTGTTTCCTTTGCTGTGCAGAAGTTTTTTTATTTTAATGTAGTTCTAATAATTTCTTTTTTATTTTATTTTTATTTATTTATTCTTGCTTTTATTTTCCTTGCCTCAGGGGATCTGTCTAGAAAGTTTGTGGCTGATTTCAGAGAAGTTACTGCTTCTGCTCTCTCTCTTCCAGGACTTTCATAGTTTCAGGTCTCACATTTAGGTCTTTAATCCACTTTGAATTTATTTTTGTGTATGGTGCAACAAAGTGGTTCAGTTTCATTTTGTGCATGTTGCTGTGTAGTTTTCCCAGTACCATTTGTTGAACACATTGTCTTTTTCCCACTGGATATTCGTTCCTGCTTTGTTGAAGATTAATTCAGTATATAATTATGGGTTTATTTCTGGGTTTTCTATTCAATTCCATTTGTCCAAGTGTCTATTTTTGTGCCAGTACCTTACTGTCTTGATCACTATAGCTTTGTAATATAACTTGAAGTCTGGAATTGTGATGCTTCCAGCTTTGCTTTTCTCTTTCAAGACTGATCTGACTATTCAGGTTCTTTTGTAGTTCCATACAAACTTTAGGATTGTTTGTTCTAGGTCTGTAAAAAATGTTGGTATTTTGATGGGGATTGCATTGAATGTGTAGATTGCTTTGGGTTGTGTAGACATTTTAACAATATTTGCTCTTGTAGTCCATGAACATGGGATGTCTTTCCATTAATTGTGTCATCTTCCATTTCTTTTTCATCAGAGTTTTATAGTTTCAGAGTACAGATCTTTCACCTCTCTGATTAGGTTTATTCTTAGGTATTTTATTATTTTTAGTGCAATAGTAAATGGATTGTTTTCTTAATTTCTCTTTCTGCTATTTCATTATTAATATATAGAAAGGGATCAAATTTCTATACATTGATTTTGTATCCTACAGCTTTTCTGAATTCATTCTAGTTCTAGCAGGTTTCAGTGGAATCTTTTGGGTTTTCTATATAGACTATTATGTCATCTGTAAATAGTAAAAGTTTTACCTCTTCCTTACTGATTTGGATGTCTTTTATTTCTTTTTGTTGTCTGATTGCAGTGGCTCGAACTTCCAGTACTATCTCGAATAAAAATGGTAGAGTAGACATCCTTGTCTTGTTCCTTAGGGGAAAAGCTGTCTTTCCCCTTTAAGGATGATGTTAGTTGTGTGCTTTTCATGTATGGCCTTTTTTTATGTTGAGGTATGTCCCCTCAAAACTTACTTTGTTGAGAGCTTTTATTATGAATTGATGTTATATTTTGCCAAATGCTTTTCTGGCATCTGTTGAAATGATCATATGGTTCTTATCCTTTTTTTTTATTGATGTGGTTTGATTGATGTGATATATCACATTGATTGGTTTGTTAATATTGAACCATCCTTGGAGTCCAGGAATAAATCACCGTGCGTATAACTGATGTGGTGAATAATTTTTTAATGTTTTGTTAGATTTGGTTTGCTAGTATTTGTTATGGATTTTTGCATCTATATTCATCAGGAGTATTTACCTACAGTTCTCTTTTCTTGTTTCTTTATCTGGTTTTGGTATCAGGGTAGTGCTGCCTCATAGAATGAATTTGGAGTTTTCCTTCTTTTTCTATTGTTTTGGAATAGTTTAAGAAGATCACTTCTCGGACTTCTGGCTAAGATCAAGTGTGGAATAGTTTGAGAAGAATACGTATTAACTCTTCTTTAAATGTTTGGTAGAATTCACTTGTGAACTCATCTGGTCTTGGACTTTTGTTTGTTGGGAGGTGTTTGATTACTGATTCCTTTTTTTTTTTCTGTTAATTGGTCTGTTCATTTTTTTATTTGTTCCCGTTTCAGTTTTGGTAGGTTTATGTTTATAGGAATTTATCCATTTCTTCCAGATTACCGACTTTTTGGCATACAGTTTTCCATGATATTCTCATATAATTGTTTGAATTTCTGTGGTGTTGGTTGTTATTTCTCCTCTCTTGTGATTTACTTATTTGGGTCCTTTATCTTTTCTTCTTGATAGTATGGCTAGCAGTTTATCACTTATTAATTTTTTCAAAGAACCAGTTCCTGGTTTCTTTGATCTGCTCTATTGTTTTTCTAGTTTCTATGACATTTCTTTCTTTGATTTAAAAATTTTTAAAGTTAATTCATTTTTGAGAGAGAGACAGAGTGTAAGCAGGGGAGGGGCAGAGAGAGAGGGAAACACAGAATCCAAAGCAGGGTCCATACTCTGAGTTGTCAGCACAGAGCCTGACATGGAGCTTGAACTCACAAACCGTGAGATCATGACCTGACTTGCAGTCAGATGCTTAACCGACTGAGCCACCCAGGCACCCCCACTTATTTCTGTTTTAATCCTTATTATTTCTTTCCTTCTTCTTTTTTTTTTTTTCCTTAGGTTTTGTTTGTGGTTGCTTTTCTAGCTTCTTCAGGTGTCAAGTGAAATTGTTTATTTGATTCTTTTCTTGCTTCTTGAAGCAGACCTGTATTGCTACAAACTTCCCTCTTAGAACCAGTTTGGCTGCATCCCAAAGGTTTTTAATTGTGGTGTTTTCACTTTCACTTGTTTCCAATGTGGTTTTTTGAATTTTCTTTTATTTTCTGGTTGACCCATTCATTGTTTATTAGCATGTTACTTTACTTTCATATATTTATGCTCTTTTCAGACTTTTTCTTGTGGTTGACTTCTAGTTACATAGTAGTGTGTTCAGAAAAGATGCATGGTATCACTTTGACCTTTTTGAATTTGTTGGGGCTTGTTTTATGTCCTAATATATGTCCCATTCTGGAGAATGTTCCACATACACTTGAAAAGATTGTGTATTCTGCTGTTTTAGGATGCAGTGTTCTCAAAATATCTGTTAAATCCATCTGTTCCAGTGTGTCATTCAGAGCTGTTGTTTCCTTGTTCATTATCTGTTTAAATGATCTTGTCCATTTATGTAACTGAAGTGTGAAAATCCGCTACTATCACTTATTATGAATGTTTAGTTCTTTTCTATTTGTTATTAACTTTTATGTATAGGGGAGCTTACATGTTGGGTGCATAAACATTTACAATCGTTATATCTTTCTGTTGGATTGTCCCCTTTATTATTTCAGCTTCTGCTGAAACATGCCCTAGGAGCTTATGGGTTTTCCCTTGTATGGGACTTTTTTTTTTTTTGTCTTGCTGCTTTAAAATTTTTTTTCTATACCCCTATGTTTTGCCAATCTAATTACAATATATATGTTTCTGTGGGTTAGCTTTTGTTTATTTTCTTGGGGGTTCCCTGTGCCTCCTGGATGTGGATATCTGTTTCCTCCCCCCCAGATTAGGGAAGTTTTCTGCTATTAATTCTTCAAATAAATTTTCTGTCCCTTTTTTTTCTTTCTTTTTCTTCTGGGACTCCTCTACAATGAATGTTGTTATGTTTGATGGAGTCATGGAGTTCCATAAATCTATTCTCTTTTTGCATAATTCTTTTCTCTCTTTTGTTCAGCTTGATAACTTTCCGTTGCTTTGTCTTCTAGGCCATTATGTTGTTCCTCTCCTTCTTCCAGCCTGCTGTTGATGCCACCAAGTGTTTTTCTGATTTTGTTTATTGAGCCCTTTATCTCTGCTGTGTTATTCCTTATCTCTGTATTAAGGGTTTCACCCATGTCTTGGATTTTTTTTCTTAAGTCCAGTATCTTTAGATTTGTTACATTAAATTCTCTATTAGGTATTTTACTAATATCTGTTTCACTTAGATCCATGGCTGTGGCATTGCACTGTTCTTGCATTTGGGACAATTTCTTCTGTTTTCTCATTTTGTCTAAGTTTCTTGGCTTACTTTTCTGTGTTAAAAAAGTCAGCTACTTCTCCTGTTCCTGAGGGTAATGGCCTTATGAAAAAGAGGTTCTCTCATGCCCTGAGGTGTTGTGACCCCGTTTCCCCAGGGCCTGGCACTTCAGGGAGTGTCTCCAATGTATGCTATGTGCACACTGCTGTTGTGTCCTGACTGCTTTATCTTTCTGGTCACTCATCTGCAGAGGCTCTCTTTGCCTGTTGTGGGCAGTGTTTGGTTCCTTGCCTGAATGTGGTAAGTTTTAACTTGGTGTATTCTGGTCTGCTTGTGAAATGAGACTTCTCAACATTGCTGCTAGAATCCAGCCCCACCTCCCTGCCCCCTGCCAGAAACAAACAAACAAAACAAACAAACAAACAAACAAACAAACAAACAAACAAAAAACCTCCCAAGTTGGGAGATGTAGTTTGGGCTGGGATTTGATCTGGTCTTTTGTGGTTGGGGGCTGCCTGCTCTGGGACTGAGGCAAGTGTGACCGGGAAAGGTGGTTCCACCAGAGCATAGGGACATAGGGCTTGGTGTAAGCAAGTAAGATAGCAAGTGTGAGCCCTGAGCTGGTTCCCACAGTTGACCCTGTGTTAATGTTGAAGGGTGGGAGAGGGAAATGGCACCTGCCAGTTCCTTTGTTTCCAGAGGGGTCTCTGTGAATGCTCCCTTTCTGCAACATGCTCCAGGATGAGCAAATAACCTCCCCACTGTGTGCTCCAAGTGCTCATCAGATTGCTGTTTCCATGCTGTATGTCCACAGGCTCTTTGCTTGCCTTATCTCCAAGAGCAGTCCCAATGCCCTTTGATCTCTTCCAGACCCAAGCACACTGACCTTTCAAACCCCAGGCTTTAAGCCTCACTGGTTGCAGGAACTCACAAAATTTGTCCCCTCTCCCTTTCCAAGCTAATTTCTATGGGGATTTGTTTTTCCTGTGTGTTCCTCTGTGTGTCAGTCTGTCTTTCACCCTCTCTGTGACCACTACTCCCTTACCACCTCAGTGGCCACAGTCCATTTCTTCTCAGTTTGGGAGAGAAACCTGCATCTCTGTACATCTTACTTCTTCAATGTGGCCTGTTCTGTATCTTTAATTGTGGCATCTGTTCTGCCAGTCTTCAGGTCAATCTCGGGGGTATTTAGGATGATTTGATAGTTATCCTTATGGGATGAGGCAAGCCTAGGATCCCCCTACTCCGTCACATCTTCCTCCTTCCATTGCTGGTGTCACCCTATTAATACAGGTTACTTCTTTGTAGTTCCATTACTGTTTTCTTGACTAATGCCTATCATTAGACATTTATTTTGCTATATATATGTATCAAAAATGTGTATATCCACTCACACACTCTTGGAAAAAATAAAACTAAGTAGATTCATTGGTGGAAATAAGAAAGTTGATATAAATATTTTGTCACAGTTAATATAGATGAGGGTTAGAAAACCATAAATATACTGAGATCTGAGACCATTTACTTACTGAGAAGAATGCACTCGGGAGGAGGGAACCAGCCACCCTCTGTACAGGTCATCACAGTCTGCTCATTTTGAAGACTGTAGCCAGCATGGCAGTTAACTCTTACAGATTCACCTTGTACGTATTTTACTCCTTGTTTTGGGTTATCTCCATTTTTCAAATGATTGAAAATACATTGTCCTAAAAATCATAAAAATAATAAACAAAAAATTTTTAAACCCATAAATTCAGTGAAAATAGCAAATTAAAAATTATTTGTAGGGGCGCCTGGGTGGCTCAGTCAGTTGGGCGGCCGACTTCAGCTCAGGTCACGATCTCGCGGTCCGTGAGTTCGAGCCCCACGTCGGGCTCTGGGCTGATGGCTCAGAGCCTGGAGCCTGCTTCCGATTCTGTGTCTCCCTCTCTCTCTGCCCCTCCCCCGTTCATGCTCTGTCTCTCTCTGTCTCAAAAATAAATAAACGTTAAAAAAAAAAATTAAAAAAAAAATTATTTGTACAACATTTAAACTATAATGCATAAGTATCCAAAAATAAAGCTAATACCAAATGTTGAAAAACAAAAAAATCAATAGTCAATACTATTTACTTTCAGTATTTATAATTAAGGTATGGGTAAATGATATAGGTATTTTCAAAAAACCTCTAACTTTATCTCTAATAAGATTTTAGGAAGAGCTCCTTATAAAAGGAAAACCTCATGTTGGTATTTTTGCTCATAAAATTCATCCCTTGGCCTTCTTTTTGTCATAGTAGTCTTAATTGTACTCACTTACATGTCTGCTCCCTCCAGGATGTGAACTATTTATACATATACAATTATAACGGTTGACTTACTGCGGCATGGTACTGCTGGTGACCATCCTTCTTTTGTGCAATGAATATATTCCCAGGGCTCTTGTGAAGCAGTCACAAAATTGGTCTTACAGGAATACCAGTATTTTTTTCCTACACGTACTGGAAAGTCTCGTCTATAGATAATTTCATAGTATAGACTACCATGTTTTATTTGTGGAAAATCACAACGATTCCCTTGGAAGAAAAACAAAACAAACAAAACCATTATAAATAATGTTTTGCCTTAATAAAAAATCAACTCGAAAATGAATTGTTTCATGGGTGAATTCTATCCTTTTATTAGCATTATTTCATTAATCGCATCAGGTTTTCTAGGACAAGAAAAGTTATAAATTTCAGATTTTTTCCACATTTTTGAAGCTTTCAATATTGAGATCAAGTGTTCATTTAGTCTTATTCCTTTTAAGTTATCTTCTAGTATTTTTCTCCACTGCTTTTTGACAAGTTAGATTCTTTTCCCTTTATCCTTGGATGAATTTCATCATGATACATAAATATGAGTGTCATTTAACAATCATTCTACCTTGGGCAAACTTCAGTGTTTGGATTTGCAGGAATTAAGTTTTAAAGAACTTAAATACATTGTTGTAAAATTGTAAAGGAGAGATTTGAACCCTGGTGGTCTGATTTCAGAACAACTTTGGTTATCCACCTATTAGGTGTTTCAAAGTGTATCAATTAGGAGTTAAGATGGTGGAGAAGTAGAGGGACAAAGATTTCCCTCGTCCCTCAAACAGCTGTATTGAGGTCAGAACACCTGGAACACCCAGGAAATCTATCTGCAGAGTGACAGAAAAATCTGCACAGGTGGAGGGAGACAGCTTGACGGGACAGAGGTGTGTCTATGCGAATTGGGGGAGATAAAACATTATGGGCCCGGAGGGAAGGGTTCCCCCTCTGTGGAGAGACAAAAAGGAGAGAGAGAAACTGTGGATTGTGGTATGTTAGGACAAGAGGAAAACCTCTCCAGACCACGGACTAGAAATGAGAAATCTAGGGAGATTGCTAGCGTACTTTGCAAACAGCCTTAGGAGCTGAAGACTGCAGTTTTCAAAAGTGTGTGCCATCCTGTGGAAGAAATCTGCTTCCACGTGCATGCACTTGTGGGGAGGGGAGCCAGCCCCAGTGTAGTATCCCATCTCAGGGGCACAGTGGGGAGAATAGTCCCCTCCCTTGAGTACTGTGGAAGAGTGTATATCGCCTCCCCAAGGTTAAAAGACCCTGCATGTGCCTGCCATATGGGCAGGGTGGGGCAGCACTATCCTAGAACTGGTGCTGGGTCCTTTAAGACACCAGGTTTTGAATCCCAGCCTAGCACCTAAGAGGCATGGGGGAACTGTGGGACAGGGCAAGCCACCTGCCTGAGCTACGTTGTGAGGGCTGCCTAAACAGCATGGTTTAAGACACCCAGTCTGGGGAGGAGAGATTTGGGTGTTGCCATTTTTCTCCCCATCACCAGCATGGTGCGGCTTCAGGGAACAGAATAGTGGCCCCCTGTGGAGGCCGACCCGCTTACACAAAATCTCACCCCTCAGTGGATGGCAACTACTTATCTAATGGCGTAGACAACTATCCTGTGGTATTATATATTACTGTGTTGCCATTTTCTTTTCTTTGTTTTTCCTTCTCTACTCTTTTCTATATTTTTCTTTCTACCTCTTCATTTTTTACTCTGGAATCAGGCTTAAACTTTCTGATTTGATTTTTGGTCAATATATATACATATATAACACATGTTTTATACATATAAAAATATATTTATGTTACATATTAATAAATTAATAATAAATAATAATAAATTAACAATATAATAATAAATAATAAATTAATAAATACAAATTATATATATTATAAAAAATATATATTATATATATGTATTTTTTCTTTTTTTGCTTTCTCTGTTTCTGTGTCTGTTTAATCAGGCATTTTTATTCTATTTTTTTTACACCTTTTCTATATCTCCATCTTTATTTTCCTTTTGCTCTCACTGGATTAACCCTTATAGTTTCTCTGATTTGTCTAACAATGGTGTAAACATTCTACCAGTATGACTAAGGAGAAGCTTTGCAGAAGACAGACGAGTGGGGTAGAGCGGCCAAAGACGCAACAACTGAGTGCACGCAACACACTCTAAAAACACTTCCCGAAACGCCAGGCCCTGGGCCAGTGTATGACCCCTTTTTAATATAGTAATTCTCGTTGGTGCAGGACAGATAACAAACCATTAAAACACATAAGAGACACAAACCTGGCAAAAGTGATGAAACAGAATTCTCCTGAAAAGAAATTCCAGGAAGACAGCCAGAGAATTGCTCAAACCAGATATAAACAATACATCTGAACAAGAATTTAGAATACCAGTCATACAACTAATAGCTGGGCTTGAAAAAAGCATAGACAACAGCAGAGAATCTATTGCTGCAGGGATTAAAGACCTAAGAAATAGACACAATGATTTAAGAAATGCTACAAATGAGATATGGAAAGGAAATTACTAGACCACAAAGGGCAATAAGAGACCTAAGTGATTCAATGAAACGAAATAATATCTATATCATAGGAGTTCTAGAAGAAGAAATGAGAGAAAAAGGGCAGAAATTTTATTTGAACAAATCACAGCTGAGAACTTCCCTAATCTGGACAAGGAAACAGGCATCCAGGTCCAAGAGGCACAGAGAACTCCCTTCAAAATCAACAAAAACAGGTCAACACCAAGACATATCATAGTGAAACTGGCAAAATACAAAGACGAAAAGAGAATTCTGAACACCTCTAGGGACAAATGGGCCTTAACCTAAAAGGGTAGACACATAAGAGTAATAGACACACACACACTACCAAAACTCAAAAGGGAAGAAATGGAAACTTTGAACAAACCATAAGCAGAGAAGATATTGACTCAGTAATCAAAAATCGCCCAACAAATAAGAGTCCTAGGGCAGATGGCTTCCCAGGAGAAGTCTACCAGACACTTAAATACCTATTCTTCTCAAGCTGTTCCAAAAAATAAAATGAAAGAAAAGTTTTCAGGATCATTATACGAAGCCAGCATTACTTTGATTTCCAAAACTGACAAGAACCCACTAAAAAGGAGAATTACAGGCCAATATCTGATGAACATGGTACTGATCATGGTACTGAACATGGTACTGATGAACACGGGTACAAAAATTCTCAACAAGACACTAGCAAACCAAATTTAACAGTATATTAAAAGAATCATTCAACATGATCAAGTGGGATTCATCCTAGGCTGCAGGGCTGGTTCAATTTTTGCAATTCAATCAACTTGATATATTACCTTAAAAGAAGAAGGATAAGAACCATATGATCCCGTCAATAGATGCAGAAAAAGCATTTTCTTAATAAAAACCTTCAAGGAAGCTGGGATAAAAGGAACATACCCTAACGTCATAAAAGCCATACATGAAATGCCCACAGTAAATATCATCCTCAATGGGGAAAAACAGAGAGCTTTCCCCCGGAGATCAAGAATACGCCAGGGATGTCCACTCTCACCACTGTTGTTTAACATAGTGTTGGAATCGCTAGCCTCAGCAATCAGACAACAAAATGAAATAAAAGGGATTCAAATTGGCAGAGAAGTGAAACGTTCACTCTTCGTGGATGACATGATAGTCTACAAGCAAAACCCACAAGACCCCACCAAAAAAAATGCTAGAGCTGATACATGAATTCAGCACAATCACAGGATACAAAATTAATGTACAGAAATTGGTTGCATTCTATATACCAATAATGAAGCAAGAGAAAGAGATATCAAGGAATTGAACCCATTCACAAATGCAACAAGAATGATAAAATACCTAGGAATAAACCTAACCAAAGAGGTAAAAGATCTGTACACTGAAAAAAAAAACAAACCAGAAAGCTTATGAAAGAAATTGAAGAAGACACATTGAAATGGAAAAACATTCCATGCTCAGAAATCAGAAGAACAAATATTGTTAAAATTTGATACTACCCAAAGCAATCTACACATTTTAGCAATTTCAATCAAAATAGCACCAGCACTCTCCAGAGAGCTAGAACAAACAATCCTAAAATTTGTATGGAACCACAAAAGATCCTGAATAGCCAAAGAAATGTTGAAAAAGAAAACTAAAGCTGGAGGCATCACAATCCCGGACTTTAGCTTGTATTACAAAGCTGTCATCATCAAGACAATATGATGTTGGCACAAAAACAGACACATAGACTAATGGCACAGAATAGAGAACCGAGAAATGGACCCACACATATATGGCTAATTAATCTTCAAAAAAGCAGGGAAGAGTATCCAATGGAAAGAAGACAGTCTCTTTAGGAAAACGAATTGGGAAAAGTGGATAGCAACAGGCAGAGGTATGAAACTGGACCACTTTCTTAAACCATACACAAAAATAAACTAAAAATGGATGAAAATCCTAAATGTGAGATAGGAAACCATCAAAATCCTGCAAGAGAAAACAAGCAGGAGCCTTTTTTACTTTGGCCGCAGCAACTTCTTACTTGACATGTCTCAAAAGGCAAGGAAATAAAAGCAAAAATGAACTACTGGGACCTCATCAAGATAAAAAGCTTCTGCACAGCAAGGGAAACAATCAATAAAACTAAAAGGCAACCAATGGAAAGGGGGAAGGTATTTCCAAATGGCATACCAGATAAAGTGTTAGTATCAAAAACCTATAAAGAACTTACCAAACTGAACATCTGAAACACAAAAAAAGGGCAGAAAAAATGAATACTTTTCCAAAGAAGATATCCAAATGGCAAATAAACACATGAAAAGATGTCCAACATTGCTCATCATCCGGGGAATACAAATCAAAACCACATTGAGATACCACCTCCCACCAGAGTGTCTAAAATTAACAACTCAGGAAACAACAGATGTTGGCAAGGATGTGGAGAAAAGGTAACCCTCTTGCACTATTGGTGGGAATGCAAACTGGTGAAGCTGCTCTGGAAACAGTGTGGAGGTTCCTCAAAAAATTAAAAATAGAATTACCTTACGACCCAGCAATAGCACTACTAGGAATTTATCCAAAGGAAACAGGAGGGCTGTTTTGAAGGGGCACAAGCACCCCAATGTTTATAGCAGCACTATCAACAATAGCCAAATTATGGCAAGAGGCCAAATGTCCATCAACTGCTTCTTTATCCAAAGAAGATGTGGTATATTTATATATATTGAAATACTATTTGGGGATGAAAAAGAATGAAATCTTGCCACTTCCAACAATGTGGATGGAAGTGGAAGGTATTATGCTAAGTGCAATAACTCAGTCAGAGAAAGACAAATATTATATATTTCACTCATATGTGGAATTTGAGAAACTTTTCAGGTGACCATAGGGGAACGGAAGGAAAAAAAATACAAACAGAAAGGGAGGCAAATTCTAAGAGGCTCTTAAATAGAACAAACTGAGCGTTGATGGCGGTGGGGGGCTGGGAAGATGGGGAAAATGGATGATGGGCATTGAGGAGGGCACTTGTCAGGATGAAAATGTAAGTGATGAATCAAGGGAATCTACTCCTGAAGCCAAGACTACTCTGTATGTCAGCTGACTTGCCAATAATTAAAAAAAAAAAAAAAAGGATATTAATTAAAGCAAACACTCCACTGAGATTTTTTTTCAAAAGTTATACAAAGGGGGTAAAATTAAAGTAGGTATTATTATTATGACAGGCTTGAATCTCTTTGCTGTTTTCTTTCATCTGGGTACACTTAAATATGTTTTATGCTTTTAGAAGGTCATCTCCGAAGCAAATATAGTATTTCATATATGGTCTGAGCAGCACTGGGATGGGCAAAATTTAGAACAGCCTCATTCTACCTTGGATTTCTATCAATACAGGGTGTGGTCTCATTAACAGTAGTGGTGGTTCTGTCATAGTTTTGACTCAAACTGATCTCAAAATTGATTAAAATATTCACCAATTTTTAAAACTCTTTCTAATCTGTCTGTACTTGTACATCTGATTCCTTTGACCTAAACCCAGGATCACTACTAAATGTCACGTTATTAGATTCAGCCTAGCACAGAGAATCCTTTTTGAATGATGAATCTGTGCTAATGCAGATTCACTATCATGACCCCCTGAATAATCCCACTTGTGAATTTGTACTGTGTTTCCCCTAAATCATTAAACTATCTGATAACACAAAGGAGTAATGAAATAGGCTTGAGAACAAAGTCCTGAATCTGATACTCGGGTAAGTTTACTTAACGAAATTTCAAACACTCTCATAAACCATCTAACTGGTCAATTTCCCCATCTTGTCCACAAGAACTTCATAAGGCCCCTTCTGGAATAAACTTGGTGAGATCCAGATCCAGGTGGGCTGATCTACCATTTCCATAACCCACCATAAACACGATTAAATATTTTCCTTATGGAAGTGGTTCAAGATGGAGATGTAAGAGATCCTGAACACACCTCTTCCCTTGGACACACTGAATCTACAGTTATATACAGAATAATTTTGTCTGAAAAAAAAAAAAGAAACCCTCTAAAAACTAGCTGAGTGATTCCTACACACTGGGCAAATGAGAAAAAGCTCACATCAAAGTGGATAGAAGAAACAGATACAATCTGACCCTAAACCTCATCCCCAGCATGATGACCCACAATTGGGAGGGAATTCAAAACCCCAAGCTTCTCCCTGAGGAGTGAAGTGTCTGAGCCTTACATCTGGCACCCCGATTTTAATATCTACACCTGACAGACAAGCCCCCAAAGCATCTAGCTTTGAAAGCCAACAGGGCTTGTGTCCACAAGGACCCACAAGCTACAGCTAAGTGAGAAACAGCTCTTAAAGGGTCCACAGTCATGGACTCACCCACCCCAGGGTCCAGGATAGAGGAAGCCACCTGAAAAGTGCCCAGACTTTCTGTGAAAGAGACTTATTTGCCTACCTTAAGGCTCCGCTCTGAGGGGTAAGCATTTAATTTAAAACACATCTAGGGGCTTACTAAAACTCTCCTCAAAGATAGACTCCAGCAGGCACCATCTTTATACTCTCCCTTGCCTCTTTTCAGCTCACTGGTATCTCTAGGAAACGAGCTTATGTTCTCCTCAGACACCCTCTGAGTTTTACAGCTGCCACCCAGGAGATACCGCTAAATCATATGGCTATGGTGGCTAGTGGGTCCTACAGGACTGTAACAAATAAAGAAAGACTTATTAACAGGCCACCACTCTCAGGGCACAGGAGAGCACCACAGACTGAAGCACCTATCTTTTTCTGCTAAAGTCCTATGAGATTAATCTTTTTTGCTGAGGCCTAAGGGGCAGACTTCTAATTAAACAGACAACTGAGGGCCAACCATAATCCTCTATAGGGAACTTGGAGGATAGGCACTATCTTCAGGTCCTCCTTCTGCTGTACTGCAGGGCACTGATAACTCTTAGAGGGAAATCTGGACAAAGATCTGGTGCCCCAGTTTCTACCTCTGTTGCACTGGATTATGTGGCAGCCACCCAGGGGTCATTCCTTGATCTGATGGCCAGCGGGGGGTTTGTATTCACGGGCCCCATGCGATTGTAAGAAATGCAGAGACAGTTCAGGGCTAGCAACCACACCAAAGGCACACTATAGCTACAGACTGAACTATAATCTCAATATTTCTACGAAATGCCTGTTGGCCTTTCCTGTAGTTTTGGCTTGAGGAGCAGACTTCTGGTTTGGCACACATCTAGGGTTCTACTTAGGTGTTCTCTGGGGACAGAAGCCACTGGAGGCCATCTTTGTGATATTCCTCTGCTTCCCTCTAGGTCAAAGGTATCTCTAGGAATGGAGCTTATACTTTTCTATGGCACCTTGGCTTCTGTGTCAGCCAGCCAGGGTTTACCTCTAGACTGCCTGGCTCTGGTGACCAGCTATGCTTATGATTGTGGGTCCCACAGGACTGTCACAAATGGAGAAAGTTCTCAACCAGATACCACCCAGTGCACAGAAGAGAGGTAGGAGACTAAAGAATATATGTTTTATGTGAAAGAGGCCTATTAGCCTATCTTCATAGGTGAGGCCTGAGAAACAGGCTTTTCACTCAACAGACAACTAAGGGCCAACTGTAATCCTCTCCAGAGATCTCCAGAGACCACAGTTATGTTTTTGCTGCATTCCAGAGTGTTGGTATCTCCTAGAAGGGTGCTTATACACACATCTGGTGCCCAGTTTTTGCATCTGGTGCCCTGGGCTTTGTGATAGATGCCCAGGTGTTGCCCCTTGATCTCCTGCCTCGGTGGCCTCCAGGGCTTGTGTTCATGAATTCAAAGAGATGATGGCAGATAAAAGAAACAGTTCTGAACTGGCTATCACTCCATTGCTCAGTTCAGAAGGAGCGGACATCTCCCAGTCTTCCCTTGAAAGGGGTATATGTGCATACTTTAACCTTTGCTGCCTGAGGGCCTGCCTTCCAATCAGCCTGAATCTAGGTGCTGACTGAGACCCTTCCTTCTGGGACACTGTCAGGTCTTGACAAACTCTCAACTACTGGGAGACACTAAAAATAATACTGGCTAATTATACAATCACAAGACTTGCGAGACATCCATGAACTAGGCTAGGGTTGAACAATAATGATTATCTCCTAAGTGACCCCATTCCTTCAAGACTAGCAGAGGTGGCTATTTTTTCTAATGCACAGAAGCCAACCACAGAGAATCAAGGAAAATTAAGAAAAAGAGGAATACGTTAAAACTGAAAGAACAAGATAAAACCACAGAAAAAAAGCCTTTAACTGCATGAAAATAAGTGATTTACCTTAAAATAAGTGATAAAGAGTTAAAAATAATGGTTATAAAGATCCTCACTAAGCTAAGGAGAAGAATGGGTAAGCATAGGGAGTATTTCAACAAAGAGAAAATATAAGAAAGTACCAAGTAGAAGTCACAGAGCTGAAGAATACAATAATCGTACTGAAAAATACAATAAAGTGTTTCAACAGCAGCCTAGAGGAAGTAGAAAAAATGATCAGTAACTTAAAGGCAGGCTGGGAGAACTCACTCAATCAAACCAGCACAAAGAAAGAAGAATAAAAATGTATAAAGACTTTACACTGATGGACACTGATGGGACAACCTCAGCAGAACAACATTTACACTATAGGAGTTCCAGAAGAAGAAAGGGGCAGGAAACTTCTTTGAAAAAATAGTGACTGAAAATTTCCCTATCCTGGGAAAGAAAATAGACATATAGATACAGGAAGCCTATAGAGTTGCAAAAATGATGAACTCAAAGAAACCCACACCAATGCACGTTATAGTTAAAATGTCAAAAGTTAGGGGCGCCTGGGTGGCTCAGTCGGTTAAGCGTCCGACTTCGGCTCAGGTCATGATCTCACGGTCAGTGAGTTCGAGCCCCACGTCGGGCTCTGTGCCGACAGCTCAGAGCCTGGAGCCCGTTTCAGATTCTGTGTCTCCCTCTCTCTCTGCCCCTCCCCTGTTCATGCTCTGTGTCTCTCTCTGTCTCAAAAATAAATAAATGTTAAAAAAAAAAAAAAAAATTAAAAAAAAAATGTCAAAAGTTAAAGACAGAGAAAGAATCTGAAAAGCAGCAAGAGGAAAACAACTTGGTACACAGAGAGAAAAAGTTTTCCAGACAAGCAAAAGCTAAAGAAGTTAATCACCATGAGACCAGCATTATGAGAACTGTTAACAGGAATTCTTTAAGTTGAGGTAAAAGGGTGCTAATTAGTAACAGGAAAACATATAAATCTCATTTGTAAAGGTAAATATATAGTAAAATTCAAAATAATCTAATGTAAAGGTGGTGGGTTAGTCAATTATAAAGTTAGTAGGAAGGTTAAAAAGGCGAAGTAAAAATAAGTATAACTAAAATAATTCATTAAAAAATACACAAAACATGTAAATTGTGACATCAAAAATAAAAACATGGGAGGAGTGAAAAGGTAGAGCATTAGAACACAATGAAAGTTAGGTTCTTTTCAAGTTAAAGTAGACTATTATAAATACAAATTGTTTTATGGAAGCCTTGTGGTAATCACAAAGCAAAAACTTTTGGTAGATGCACAAAAATTAAAGAGAAAGAAATCTAGGCATACTACTGCAGAAAATAAATCACAAAGAAATATAGCAAGAGAAGAAGAAAGGACAAAAGGAATTACAAAAAATGGGAAAACAACTAACAAAATGGCAATAAGTACACTCCTATCAATAATTACTTTAAACGTAAATGTACTAAATACTCCAATCAAAAGATATAGCATGGCTGAATAGATTAAAAAAAAAAAAAAAAGGACCCATCTATATGCTGCCTACAAGAGACTCAGTTCAGAAATAAGGACACATAGACTTAAAGTGAGGGGATAGAAAAAGATATTCCATGCAAATGAAAACAAAACAGTGGCTCAGTCAGTTAAGCACCCGACCTTCAATTTTACTGCAGGTCATGATACACAGCTGTGAGATCAAGTTGCATGTCAGGATCCACTCTGGGCATGGAGCCTGCTTACAATTCTCTCTCTCTCTCTCTCTCTCTCTCTCTCTCTCTCTCTCTCTCTCCCCCCTGCTTGTGCTCTCTCTCCCTCGCTCAAAAAAAACAAAAACAAAAACAAAAAACAATAAAAACACAAAAGCTAGTGTACCTATATTTATATAGGACAAATAGACGTTTTAACACAAAGACTGTAATAAAAGACAAAGATGGGCATTACATAAAGGGGTTCATCCCATAAGAGAATATAATACCTGTAAATTTTAAGCAGCCAACATAAGAGCACCTAAAATGTAGAGCAAATATTAACAGAAATAAAGGGAAAATAGACAGTAATAAATAATTAATACTCCCACTTTCATCAATGGATAGATCATCGAGGAAAAAATCAATAAGGAGACATTGACGTTGTGATGTTAGACCATATGTACTTACCAGACATATGCAGAATATCCATATAAAACTAACAGAACACACCGTCTTATCAAGCATACATGGAACCTTCTTTATGACAGACATACGTTATACCACAAAACAAGTCTTAACACTAAGAAGACTGAAATCATATCAAATAGCTCTTCTGAGAACAATGGTATGAAACTAATAAATCAATTTCAGGAATAAAACTGGGAAATCCACAAATACGTGGAGATTAAACAACATGCTACTGAATGGGTCAAATTTAAAAAAAAAGTAAAAGAGGATCAAAACTACCAAGAGACAAATGAAAATGGAAATACAACATATCAAAACTTATGAAATCCAGCAAAAGCAGTTATCATAGTACATGCTTACATCAAGAAGAAACCTCAAATGAACCAATTTTACATCTCAAGGAGCTAGAAAATGAAGAACAAACAAAACCGAAAGTTAATAGAAGGCAGGAAATGACAAAGATCAGAGTGGAAATGAATGAAATAAAGGCTTAAAAAATAGAAAATATCAATAGAAATACCAATAAGATGAATAACACTAAAGGCAGAATTTTGAAAAGATAAACAAAATTGACAAGCCATTAATTAGACTCACCAAGAAAAAAGAGAAAACTCAGATATGCGCGTGTATGTGTGTGTATACAAACACCCACCCACACACACACACACACACACACACACACACACACACACACCTACCTATATATTATCAGAAATGAAAGAGGAGATGTACAATTGATACCAGAGAAATATAAAGGCCATAAGAGACTACTATGAACAATTATACAACAATAAATTGGACAACATAGAAGAGATGGATAAATTCATAAAAACATACGGACTACCAAGACTAACTCATGAAGAAATAGAAAATCTGAAAGACTAATTACTAGTCAGGAGATTAAATCAGTAGCCTAAAACCTCACAAAAACTAAAGTCTAAGACCAGATGCCTTCACTGGTTATTTCTATCAAACATTTAAAGAAGGATTGATCCCAATACTTTTCTAACTCTTCCAAAATATAGAAGAGGAGGGATTACTTCCAAACTTGTTTTATGAGGCCAGCATTATCCTGATATCAAAACCTGAGAAAAACACCATGAGAAAAGAAAATTACAGCCCAATACCTAAAAGACTTAGGTGCAAAAATCTTCAACAAAATATTAGCAAACTGAATTCAATAATACATTAAAACGATGATACACTTTAATCAAGTAGGGGACTCATTCTAGGGATGCAAGGATGGTTCAACACCCACAAATCAGTGTGATAAACCACATTAATAAAATGAGGGAATAAAAAAATCACATGATCATCTCAATAGATGTACAAAAAGCATTTGATAAAATTCTACATTTTTTACGATCAAACTCTCAACATAGTGGATGTAGAGTGAACATATTGCATTGTGATAAAGCTATCTATGACCACTCCACACAAACTTTATACTTAATAATGAAGATCAGGACCAAGATTAGAATGCCCACTCTCACCACTTCTATTCAACAACTTAGTACTGGAAGTCCTAACTAGAGTACTTAGGCAGAAAAAGAAAGAAAAGGCATCCATTCAAGAAAGGAAGAAATAAATCTGTCACTATTTTCAGATGACATGATATTATATACATAAAACCCTAAAAACTCCACCCAAACTCCTGTGAATTAATAAATGAATTCAGTAAAAATGCAGGATACAAAATCAATGTACAAACATCTGGTATGTTTCTACACACTAATAATAAACTATCAAAAAGGAAATTAAGAAAACAATCCCATTTACAATAGCATCAAAACAAAGAAAATATCCAGGAATAAATCTATCCAAGAAGGTGAAAGATCTGTATCCTGAAAACTCTAGACAACGATGAAGTAAATCAAAGACACAAATAAATGACAGATAGTCCATATTCATGAATTGGAAGAGTTAATATTGTTAGAATGTTCATACCACCCAAAGCTATCTATAGAGATTCAGTGCAATTCCTATCAAAATTCTAAAGGCATTTTTCACAGAAATAGAAGAAGCAATCCTAAAATGTGTTTGTAATCACAAAAGAATCCAAATAGTCAAAGAAATCCTGAGAAAGAAGAACAAAGCTAGAGGCATCATGCTTCAAGGTTTCAAGCTATATTACAAAATTAGAGTAATCAAAACAGTACAGTATTAGCATCCGACACATAGCTCAACAGAACAGAGAGCCTAGAAATAAACTCATACATTTAAGGCCAGATAGTTTATGACAAAGAAGCCAAGAATATGCCGTGAGGAGAGGACAGTCTCTTCAATAAGTGGTGTTGTGGAAACTGGACAGCCACATACAAAAGAATGAATCTGGAACACTATCTACAACATACACGAAAACTAACACAAAATGGACGAAAGACCTGAAAACATAAAACTCCTGGAAGAAAACATAGGGGATAAGTTCCTTGACATTGATCTTGGCAATTATTTTGTAGAATTCACACCAAAAGCAAAGGCAATCCAGGCAAAACTAAACAAGTGGGACTGCATTAAACCAACTACTTCTGCACAATAAAGGAAACCATCCACAAACTGAAGACTAGCCTAATGAGTAGGAGGAAATATTTGCAAATCATATGTCTGATAAGGGGAAACATCCAAAATATATTTTAAAAACTCATATAATTCATTAACAACAATAACTAAAGGCCCAATCTGAATAACACATGGGCAGACGATCTGGACAGACATTGTTTCTAGAGAAGAAACACAGATGACCAAAAGGCACATGAAAGATGCTCAACTTAACTTATCATCAGAGAAATGAAAATCAAAACCACAATAGGATATTACTTGATACTTGTTTACATGGCTTCATCAAAAAGAAAAAAAAATGTTAGTGAGGATATGGAGAAAAGGGAGCATTTCTGCCCTGTTAATGGGAATGTAGATTGGTGCAGCCACTATGAAAACGGCATGGAGGTTTCTCAAATAATTAACAGAACTACCATATGATCCAACAATTCCACTTCTGGGTATTTATCTGAAGGAAAGGAAAACACTAACTGAAAAGGACATATGTGCCCCATATTCACTGCAGCATTATTACAATAGTCAAAATGTGGAAGCAATCTAAGTGTCCATTACTGGATGAGTGCATAAGAAACTAGGATTATTATTCAGCCAATAAAAGAAGGAAATGTTGCCATTTGTGATGACATGGATGGACTTGGAGGGCACCATGCTAAGTGAAATAAATCAGACAGAGAAAGACAAAGACTACATGAGCTATATTTGGAATCTAAAAATACCAAACTCTTAGATAAAGAGAACAGAGTGGGGGTTGCTAGAGGCAGGGCCTGAAGGGCAGGAGAAATGGGTCAAGGGAGGTCGAAAGGTACAAACTACCAGTAATAAAATAATAAAATGATGGGGATGTAAGGTACAGACAGCATGGTGACTACAGTTATTAATACTGCATTGTATATTTGACAGTTGCTAAGAGAGTAGATCTTAAAGGTGCTTCCACAAGAAAAAACATGTTAACGATGTGGTGATAGATTTAACTACAACTGTGTTTGAAGTCATTCCACAATATATAAAAGTATCAAATCATGTTGCACATTTGCAACTAATATAATGTTATATGTCGATTATATCTCAATCATTCAATCATTCAGTATTTTTATTATAATTGTTTTACACATTAAGGTCTGTTTCATGTTGATGATAGGGTCTTTTGATTTGAAAATTCATTTTGGAGTTATCCCTAGAATTAATATGGAGGCCACTGACCTACTTTTTGTATCATAATGTATTCATATATTATCCAGCGTAAGTGCAGTACACCTGTACAACCAAATGTGGTATGGAAAGGAAAGGAATAGAACTATAGAGACAAAAAATATCTGGAAAAGAGTAGAGGAAACATTCCCCAGGAAAAAAGACAGTACACTGTTGAATTGAATGGAATTTTGTTACATGGATGGTTTTGGAAAATTCTACAGTGTCTTTTTCTCCCTTCAAAAAGAGGAGCCTAATTCTCCTCCCTTTGCGTATGCAGGACTTAGAGACCCACTTCTAAAGTCTAGATATGGCTAAAGTGACAGTGTGTGACTAGTTTGTAAATGGTATGGAAGCTTCTGCCGCTCTCTCTATCGGATCATGAGCTCTGGAGAAAGTTAGCTGCCATTCGTGAAGCCTATGGAGATTCCCATGTGGTAAGTTACTGAAGCTTCCTGCCAAAAGCCTTATGAGTCAGCCGTCTTGGAGGCAGATCCTCCGGCCCTACCAAGCCATCAGGTGACTGCAGCCTAGGTCAACATCCTGACTGCAACACAAGAAGTGCCTGGCTCAGAACTAGCTAGCTAAGCCACTCCCAAATTCCTGACCCACAGAAACTCTGAGAAGATAAAGGTGTGTTGTTTGACGCCAATATGCTTTGGGGGAAATCTGTTACACAGAAATAAAGAACTAATATATTAGGTGTTCAATGACACTAGCCTTACCAAATGTTTTATTTATTTATTATTTATTTGATTATGACAGCTTTATTCATAATTGGTAAAACGTAGAAACAACCAAGATGTCCACCAGTACACGAATCTAATGAAGAAACCGTGATATATCCAGGCAATGGAGTATCATTTAGAGCCAAAGAAATGACCTCTCATATCATGAAAAGACTTGGAGGAATCACAAAAGCTATTTCTCAGCATTAAAAAAAAAAAAAATCTGGGGGCGCCTGGGTGGCTCAGCCAGTTAAGCAACTAATTTCGGCTCAGGTCACGATCTCGTGGTTTGTGAGTTCGAGCCCCACATTGGGATCTGTGCCGACAGCTCAGAGCCTGGTGCCTGCTTCGGAGTCTGTGTCTCCCTCTCTCTCTGCCCCTCCCCAGCTCACGCTCTGTCTCTCTTTCCCTCAAAAATAAATAAACATTAAAAAAAATTTAAAAAAAAATCTGAAAAGGCTACAGGATGCATGAGTCCCACTATATGACATTCTGGTTGCAGAGAACGAGCAAGGGGAGGAATCAATAGGTGGAGCACAGAGGATTTTTGGGGCAGTGAAAAGCTCTGTATGATACCATAATGATGGACATGTCACTATACAAACCTGACATATACATATGTCACTTGTCCAAACCTGTAGAATGTACATCAAGAGTGAACTCTAAGGTAAACTACTGACTTTGGGTAATATGATGGATGAATGCAGATTCATCAATGTAAAAACATACCTTTGGGGATGGGGGCATGTTGATAAATGGGGAAGGTATGCCTGTGTGGCAACACTGAGTGTATAGGAAGTTTCTGTACCTTCCTGTCAATTTTGCTGTGAACGTAAAATTGCCTTAGGTAAGTTATTTGTTTCAAGTTTTAATTTAAATTCCAGTTTGTTCACATTTAGTGTAATAGTAGTTTCAGGAGTAGAATTCAGGGATTCATCACTTACATATAACACCCAGTGGTCATGAACACACGTGCCCTATTTAATACTCATCACTTATTTAACCCGTAACCCTCCTCCCCCGCCTACCTCACCTCCAGCAACCCTCAGTTTGTTCTCTATAGTTATGTGTCTCTTTTATGTATTGCCTCTATTTCCTCCCATGTTCATCTGTTTCATTTCTTAAATTCCACATATGAATGAAATCGTATGGTATTTGTCTTTCTCTGACTTATTTCACTTAGCATAATATATTCTAGCTCCATCCATGTCATTGCAAACGGCAAGATTTTATTGTTTTTGATGGATGAGGAATTTTCCAGAGTAAATATATACCAGAAGTTCTTTATCCGTTCATCAGCTGATGGACATTTGGGCTTTTTCCACACTTTGGCTATTGTTGATAATGCTGCATTGGGGTGCATGTATCCCTTTGAATCACTATTTTTGTATCCTTTGAGCAAATACCTAGTAGTGTAATTGCTTGACTTAAAAAAAAAATTTTTTTTTAATCTTTATTATTTATTTTTGAGAGAGAGAGAGACAGTGTGAGCAGGGGAGGGACAGAGAGAGAGGGAGACACAGAATCCGAAGCAGCTCCAGGCTCTGAGCTGTCAGCACAGAGCCCGATATGGGGCTCGAACTCATGAACCGCAGGATCATGACCTGAGCTGAAGTGGGAAGCTTAAAAGACTGAACCAACCAGGCGCCCCTGACTTTTTGAGGAACCTCCATACTGTTTCCCAGGGGGGCTGCACCCGTTTCATTTTCCACCAACAACGCAAGAGGTTTACCCTTTCTCTTTAACCTCACCAACATCTGTTGTTTCCTGTGTTGTTAGTTTTAGCCATTTTGACAGGTATGAGGTGATATGTTATTTTAGTCTGATTTGTATTTCCCTGATGATGTATGATGTTGAGCATCTTTTCATGTGTCTGTTAGCCATCTGGATGTCTTTTTTGCAAACATCTATAAATAACTTCTCAAACTTAACACACAAAAAACAAATAATCCAGTTAAGAAATGGGCAAAGGACATGAATAGACATTTTCCAAAGAAGACATCCAGATGGCTAACAGACACATGAAAAGATGGTCAATAACACTCACCATCAGGGAAATACAAATCAAATGGTTTAATTCAGATATTAGAATTACATTAGTTAGAGAAATTCACAAACACATATTTAATACCAAATAGCAAAAATTAAATAGCTTTTAATTTTCAAAAATGTGGCTTAGATTGTATTAGAATTATCTACTTTGAAAAGAAAAGAATGTCTCCGTAGGCTCTGCTTTACATACACAGTAAGGCAAATACTTGGATTTACTGTGTACTCATTTTTGTTGTTGTTAAAGAGACAATAATTTCAGAATTTAGAAGTAGGTCAAGATAGAATGGAACTTACTAGTACATCCTGGCTGAGGTACCCAGCCTCTATTTGTACATGTTGCCGTATTTCCTTGGGTTGAACGATCAAAGCCAGTTTTACAATTGTATGTGATTTCATCTCCACTTCTGTATCTGATGCTTTCTGGTGCATAGTTACCATTTTCAATGTGAGGAGAAGCACATATGATTTCTGGGAAAAAAAAAAGAATATGTAGGTAATGTTGAAATCACTACCCATTAAAATAATCAAGTACATAAAAATATAGAAAGTGGGTATTATTATTTTTTGTCCCTACCACAGCATAAAATGGGATTAATGTGAGTTTAGTCTTACATCCTTCCCATCATATCATTCATGTCCCACCACTATATCTCACATCTGATATATTTGTGCCCCCTGGACTCTTGAATCCTTTCTCCAAAGCCATCACATATATCATAATATTCTATATGTGGCAATAAACTCATGACATATCACTTCAACTCTTCTTACAAACTATTCAACTTCCCTGGCATCAGTGATTCTCCTAGGACTGTTTACAAACGGCTTGAGTCTCTTCCTTCCAGACACTTAGTAGGATTTCATATCCTTGCCAAGAATTAGATGTGGTCGTCTGATTTACACAGGTCAAGAAAATGAGTAAAGTAACACGTTTCCCTTTAGGGAGGAAGTTTTAAAAAGCCACTGTGTGAATTTTTATGTTCTTTTTTCTAGCTGCAGGGATTAAGGACAGCCATGGAGAGGTGATGTCTCTACCCTTGATTCTTACAGCTACTATAATGAGCAGAGTCCCTTCAGACCTACATTGGAAGTGGGCATAAACAGGAAATAAACTTCAATTTTTTAGGCTATTGAAATTCTGGAATACATTTTTATTAGTATAATAGAATAAACTAGTCCAGGGTTTGGAGAAAACCTTTTATGTAAAGAACCAGATAAAATGTTTCTGTCCCAGCTACTCAACACGAACACAGCCCTAAAAGATACATAAACAAATGAGCATGGCTGTATTCCAATAAAACTTTGTTTACACAAAGGGCAAAGGATGGATTTGATTTTCAGACTATAATGTGCTCTCCCATGACCTACTCTATCTTAATTTTTAAAGTTCTGTCTCAGTTCTTTCCATCAACTTTGCTAATATCTAGCCAATGGATCAATCTGCAAAATTCCTTGTATAATAAAATATCATACCTTTAAACTATTGTAGAAATGTTACATAACCATTTATATTAGTGCCATGGTGGACATTCAGCAATGCCAAAAATCCATTTATATGCCCCCAATTTACTTCCTATTCCATTTCCCAAAGTAACTTTCATCACAGTCTCATCATTTTCTTCAAAAGCCATCTAACACAATAGTTCCGTCATCAACAAATAAATCCTTGCATTCACACATAACAAATTTCAGACTATCAGCTGTGGGGTTCCCTAGATTTCTTACTAACATGTCCTTAACTTTGGCTACATCTGTTTGAACTTTAGCCTTTCTCTTACTTGTTGACGATGAGGTGTTTATTTCATTCAAGTTAGCTTTTCAAAAGTTTAATTCTTCCATCGAGCATGAACCATTGTATATTCCTTCCCTCTCTCATTTTGTCTACTATTCTCTCTTAAATGGATATGCAAGCTTCTCCAATTTTAAATTCCTTATCTCATCCCTTTTTCCAAGGTTGTTAATGTACTATACTTCTCTCCTTCACAACCAAGATCCTTCAAATATCATCTTCCAATTAGTCTGGTTTTCAATCTCCCACTTATTCTTCAACCTACTGCTATCTGGCTTTTGACATCTTTAACATGCTGGTGCTATTAAGACAAAAGTCACCAATGTCCTCCAATTTCCAAATCCAAAATCTCTATGAATTGCTCATATCACAGTGACTGGTATTATATACTATGAGCTCCTTAATTATTTGTTGAACTGAATAAAAACCCTCTGTAATATTTGACACTGTTGATCACTGACTTACTGGCATTCTCCAAAGCCCTGCATTCTTATGTTTTCCTACTTCTCCTTATTTTTGTCTGAACAGTACTATTTTATTTTATTTATTTTACTTATAGCTGCCCTCCTTCCTCTGCTCTACTTAATTTTAGGCCCTGTCTACTTCTCAGATCTCATCTCCTACCAAGGTCCCACTTACTTTATACGACCAACACAATAGCCTTCTGTCTGGTGTTCACACATGCCAGGCTTATTCATAGCACTTGCACTTTTTATTCCTTATTTCTTGGGTGATGCTCCTCTAGATCTTCCGGCTGACTCTTATCACCACCTCAGAAATATCTTCCCTGAAGACCCAACGAGTATTGTATGAATGAATATCTATGCTTGACAGTTGGTTCTACATGAGTATTTGTCCTTGATTTTGTTGTTTGCTTCTTCACATTTTCTCTGTGAATCAAGATACTTCCACAATAAAAAGCTATCAGCATTATGCTAATAACTCTTCAGTGAGATCCAAATCCATATATCCAACTGAAGCTTCACACTAGACAGGTCCATGTGAATAATTCAAAGGCATATCCAACTAACTACATGCCAACTAAATCAACCTTTTCTCAATATATGCTTTTCCTCCTGTGTTCAACATTTTAATTTGTGACACAAAAACCTCATGACAGGAGCCTGGAAATTTACCTCACCTTCCCTCCTCCCCATCACTTCAATATTCATTCACACAGCACATTCTATAATCTTATAATTATTGCTTATACATCTCCTCCCCTTCATACCATGCTTCAACTGTGTACATCCAACTCTTAGAGGTTTTATGATAGTCTTTTAATTGGTCTTAAATTTGTACTTCATTCCTCCAGAATAAGCTTTAATAAGTCTCTATTCCAAACATGATACTATACTTATATTAGCAATGGTTATATTAGAAAGAATATGTGACCATCTAACCACAAATCTTAAGTATGTCTACACTGCTTGATTTTAATTGACACTACCTTGAGATGAGCCTTAATGTACCTTAAATGTAACCTTAAATTTACTTTTAGTTTTCTCTCCTCACTTTATTCTGCTCTATCATATTTTCACAGACCTTTGCAGTGGAGTTTATCATATATTAATTTTTACTTCATAGTGTGGCTTAACTTAATTTTGAAGTCAAAAGCTACAAGATATAAAAACAAGAGTTTTACTAAGAGCCCAACCAAAAAATACTGGGAGAATTTGTTAAATAATTTTTAATAAATTTGTAATAATACTTTGTTAAAATAATTAAAATAGAAGAACTTCAGGTGATTACTTTTGAGCAGAAGACATAAATTCAATGATAAATTGTAATCCCTACTTTCATAATTTCCATTAATATAAATGATGCTAGTAAAACATTGCCAGGGCAAGTGCCTCTATCTAAAACAGTACTGGAGAATGTCTGCATGTGTGGGGTCACATTTTTTCCTACTGTTAGATACCACCAGTAAGCATTTGAGATAAGAACAATAATTTAATGCTAGCACTCTATGTTGTTCGTCATCAGAAAATCTGACTTGTACAGAGAACAGATGGATTTGGAGCAAAGGTGGCTTTTATTTAGCAGGTCTTGGTACTTTTAATTATTCCTATAAATGATTTGCTGTCAGAGACTGGCTCCTATTAGATGAAGAGACCAAAGTTTTGACAAATCACCTTCAAACAGAACCCCTGAAGGGCGCCTGGGTGGCTCAGTTAGTTAAGTGTTCAACACTTTATTTCAGCTCAGGTCATGATCTCATGGCTCGTGAGATTGACCCCACAGTGGGCTCCATGCTGACAGTGTGAAGCCTGCTGGGGATTCTCTCTTTCCTTTCTCTCTGCCCCTACTCCCAGTCATGCGCGCGCGCGCTCTCTCTCTCTCTCTTTCTCTCTCTCTCAAAGTAAATAACATTAAAAAAAAAAAAAAACCTGACACATAAAATCATAAACCGGATGGAAGAAATTTTAAGTATTTTATCCTAGGTTATTGTATTTTAATTTTATTTTAGTTCCAAATTTATTATAGATTTGGAGAAAGCAAGATCTATAGATTTGGAATTCATCATTACCAGCAGGTAGATCCTTCTATTGTCCTAGGAAAATAAGGAGAAGCATTTGTGATATACTAGCTAAGGTACAATGTAGAGTACCTTTTACTTTTAAACTTATTTTTAAATGTTTATTTATTTATTTTGAGAGAGAGGGAGTGCACGCACGAGGGCGTGGCAGAGAGAGAGGGAGGGAGAGAATCCCAAGCAGGCTCCATGGTGTCAGTGAAGAGCCTGATGCAGTGCTCAAACTCTAGAACCAAACTGTGAGATCATGACCTGAGCTGAAATTAAGAACGGTATCCTTAACTGACTGAGCCAACAAGGTGCCCCTGGAGTTCCTTTTAATAAAAGACTTCTCCGTATCCAGTTAATGTAAAACACATTTCAATAAAATTAACCACTGTTGTAACAGAGAGTGCATGCTTATTTAATTTGGGGTGAACCATTCTTTATCTATCTTGATCATTAGTAAACTGTTTTGTGAAAGAGAGTATCCAATCTTAGTGACATCTCTCTCCCCAAAGAAAGGAGGATTCTAAGGCATCCTGTCTTGAGTTTTTGAGTTATACAATTGACTAAGAAAATGAAAAACAAATTCTAAAAAGAAAATGTTTTACAAATGTGGGATCTTTACTGTGTGTGTGTGTGTGTGTGTGTGCGTGCGCGCGTGCATGTGTGTGGTGTAGATGGGTCAAGTTTCAAGTAAGCCTAGGAATTGTAGCAACACATATGGGAAAAACAGATTTCCCACATTAAAACAAATATGTGCTCAGCAACAGCTTTAAGCAGGTAGTTATGTGACCAAGAAAAAGAATTAACTAGACAACTTCTATGGAGCAGTCAGGCGATCCTGAGTCCTATGTCAAAGTAAAACTGAACTCAGATCCTGACGTCTTAACTTGGAAGTAAGTAAATTTCATTGAAACCTGGAATGATGATTTATTCTAATGTTCACTGAAATGTGGAGTGACTTATTCTAATGTTTATACAGGACAAAGGGCCTGATATAAAGTAAGTGGTTTATAAGTTATATTTTGACGACTGGATGGATAATTTAGCTCTCTAAATATTTAAGTCAGGCTCTGGAAGTAAAACATACGGCGGAAGTTAATGCCAGAGGACTTGTGCACCCACTTTCTTTGAGTAGGAGCCACAAATGCCATGAAGCCAAACAGCTGGACTCCACACACGATCAGCTGATCACAGATCTAATGTGGGTGATCACTGTCTTCTCTTCACTAACCTCTTTGTAAAATATTTTCTTAACAATGCCTGAAAGTGGAGGTCACTCAGTTGTAGGAGGATATATTTTCCAAGGAGCTACTTGTGGACTCAACCCCAAATTTTTTTCGGGGGGTTGGGGTGCCTGGCTGGCTGAGTCAGTAGAGCATGTGACTCTTGATCTCAGGGTTGTAAGTTCAAGCCCCAGGTTGGGTATGGAGCTTACTTTTTAAAAAAAAAGGTAAAAAAATTAAAAAAAATTTTTTTAATGTTTATTTTTGAGAGAGACAGAATGTGAGTGGGGGGAAGGGCAGAAAGAGAGAGAGGGAGACACAGAACGTAAAGCAGGCTCCAGGCTCTGAGCTGTCAGCACAGAGCCCGACACAGGGCTCAAACTCATGAACTGCAAGATCATGACCTGAAGTCAGACGTTTAACCGACTGAGCCACCCAGGTGCCCTCAACCAAAAAATTTTTTAAAATAAGAACAAAATCATTCAAAATCTAACTCTAGTTTTTGTAAGAGAGGATCATTAAACAAGGTTTATGCATGGAATTATGAATCATATGATTAAAAGTTCAGAGAGCTCTTAAGAGTTCAACTCTTCTCACCATCTCCCCACCTACCCTGGGCCACAATATGACCATATCTATAAAAGTCACCCTTTTAGAAAGGCACTTGACCTCTGATTTCATGTAGGATAGCACTTGTAACTTGTTTCACTCGCTGCTGCAGCCCGCATCCGAAGTTAACGCACCCTTTTCCATAAATGTTTGCAAACAGCTCAACACAGTTGTTACCGTGCGACATGTAATAGCTGTACCTTCTCGCTATTCTTCTAATGATATGATGTCTTAAACTCAACCTTTTACAGTTTTGCATCTGGACCACGATAGTTTGAAACCCTCTCTTTTCAAATGAGGTAGGCTAAGTAGAACACAATATTACAGACATAACTTTTGGTGGCACGAAGCACAGTTGACGTGGATTCTACATCTGCACAATATCCCCCATTAGGAAGCCTAAAAGAGTTTGGTGGGTGCCCCCTGCCACCCACCCCCCCGCATCATCATCACTATTGATTCATATTACACCTGTGCTTAGTGAAATCTCTAGTTATTTCCACCTAATTCCATTGTTAATTGAGGGTTCCCTCATATGGCATTCATCTCATTTACTTTGTTTGCAAAGCTAACTGCTGGGCTTTAGAAGAGCAATCTGTCTGAGAAGTAATCATGCCTGGGGAGCCTATTATTGCCCTGGCTCTGCTCTAGACTTGATTTTTGACCGCAGACCAACTACTTAACGAGCTATTGAACTCTTCTGTTCCTTTTATGTCTATCTTCAGAACGAGAGAATTATACCAAAATTAATTTTTGCACACATAAAACGTTAAGTATATCGTATTTATAAGAGTTGGTTCTTGTCAACATTAACGCTCCATTGTGAGAAAAAATAAACTGCTTCACTGTAAGGAATATATGAATGAAAAGAATTGATAAAATATATAGAAAGGAAATATAACATTACCTTTACATGAAGGGGTTGGAGTCCATCCCGATGCAGTGCATATGGCATCTCCTTTACTACCGTATTCATAACCCTGGTGACATGTATACTGAAATCGTTCGTTTTCCTTGTAAGTTTTCTTCAGAGATGCAGCATTTCCATTTGCGATTTCTGGCTTTTGGCAGGAAATTTCTAAATATAAGGGATTAAATTCCAAAATGTTTGTTATATATTAAAAAGCCATGTCTAAGACATAGTTATATTAAAGATACAAGTTTTGTTTCCTTTAGGCAAATCAGACAACGAAACAAAACTTCTATTTTGACATGGTTGCTTGAATTATTTACCTGTTGTTCTTAATTTTGATTTTTGAAATAAGGTAAAATTCTGATTAAACTTCTGTTGCTAGGGGTGCCTGGGTGGCTCAGTTGCTTAAGTAACTGGCTCTTGATTTTGGCTCAGGTTATGATCTCATGGTTCCTGGGATCGTACCCTGTCTGTGGCTTCCTGCTGGCACTGTAGAACCTTCTGGGATTCTTTCTCTTTGTTTCTCTGTCCCTCCCTTACTCATGCTTTCTGTCTCTCTCTTTCTATCAAAAATAAATAAATAAATAAATAAAAATTATGTTGCTTATTTTATTTGCTTTGAAGATAAATTAGTCCTCTTCAAGTAAATAGTGGCCAGTAATGATACCAACTATATATATATAATTGGGTATAGATATATAGGCTTATTGTGATAAATATTTTCACCGAATGACTTGTAAAAATTATGTATTTTCTAGTTATCGATAATAGAGTCATAATTGGCATAACACTTTGTCAAAGAAGTTAATTTAACCTACTGTCATTATTATCTATGAATTACATCTTCTGTTTTTGTGGCTTACCATCCATCCAAATTTTCTGTCAAGAAAACCCAAAAACTGGCCATCATATTTGCCCCCATCTTCTCTCAAACATTTCCCCCTGGGATTATGGCAACAATAACTAATTTCCCAGATGCTATTCTCGCACCTCTGTAATCTATTTTCCTGTTTGTAACTTAATGACTGTCTTTCTTGTCCCTTCATCGCTCCGTTGAAGGATTCCACTGAAATCCTCCATCGGTTCCCAATTCAGTCTGAATAAAAGCCAAATTCTTCAGCATGATATGGAGCACCTTAGAACCTTGCACTGGCCTATCTTCAAGCCATCACTGACCTACCCCTGCTTGTGTCCTACACAACGGCCTCGAAGACATGGAACAGGGGAGCTTCAGGCTCCTGGAAGCCTCACTGCATTTGTACCTTCCTCTCCCTGAACTTCTCCTGACTGATATACTTTTCCCCTCCTTAACTTCGTTGGAAAAAGTCTCATTCTTTCTTCAAAATGTATCTTATGCATTAGTTATTCCAGTAAGGTTTTACTAAGCACAGAAATTTAGGTTTTTTTTCAATTTTATTTATTTTGAGAGAGAGAGATTGAGAGAGACAGTGAGATAGAGAGATAGAGAGAGAGAGAGAGAGAGAGAGAGTGAGTTGGGGAGGAGCAAAGACAGAGGGAGAGAGAGGATCGCAAGCAGGCTCCACCATGAGCGTGGAGCTGGATGCCAGGCTCCATCTCATGACCGGGAGATCACGACCTCAGCTAATATCAGGAGTGTGATGTTCGACTGACTGAGCCACCCAGGTGCTCAGAAATTTAGTTTTAAGGGGGAAACCCCATCTGTGAGCCTCTGGGGTATACAGTATTTGCTGTGCTGAATAGAAATGTGATTGCCATTACTGACTTGAAGAACTAATATTGTTAGAATTTTTAAGAACAGAAATGCTTTTCCCTGCATCTCATTATAGGATAGACTAAACTAAGAAAGTGTGAATTTTAGAAAAAATATTAAAAAAAATAAATATGGCAGATATATCTGCCAAAAAAGTATTGGTAAAGTGAAGCAGACTGACCATAATGTTTCATTACAAAAGCCCAATCACCATACTGGTCATGATGCACTGGTTAGCAGTATTATAACTAAAGAAATCTTGACTTGCAGTTTAGAACTTTTTTTAAGAGGCAAAAACTGATTTAGTGAATTCAGTTTAGTTTCACAATATTTCTCTAAACTTACAGTGCAAATATAAAATAGGACCCCATTCTAGAAGTATTATTCAACAACAGAATGTTATAATGCTATATCAGTGGAAATACATAATGGCTTTTTGATCTTACAAATTAAAAGAAAGCCTGTTCTGTAGGCCAATATTAAATCTTGCAGCAGAACTGCTTACTAATCTATTTGAGCATGAAAGCCAATTACAATTTAATTATGGGTATGACCATGGAATTTGGTTTCAGATAACCTAGGTTTGAATCTTAACTCCACCGTCATGCCATCATAACCTTGGTCATGAGATGTAACTTTTTTGCCCCACAATGTCCTCAGTTATAAAATAGAGGTGAAAACAGTGCATAAATCACAGTCATTTTGAAGGTAAAATGGAATGTAAAGAACTTAGATCAATTACTGACAAATAGTAAGTGCCCAATAAATGTTAGTTTTAATGTTATTAGTATAATTAGTATTATTCTATGTATAATATTTAAAAGTGCAAATTTTCATGAGAAAAACTAAAACTGTCCGATCCCATGAACAGTAAATGTATCTTACCCACACATTTTGGGCTTTCTCCACTCCAAACACCATTCGTTGAGCAACGTATTTCTGCAGGCCCAACAAGCATGAAGCCTGAATTGCACGCAAACCGTACTACTTGTCCAAAAGTATATTCCTTGTCTAGGTCCAATGCGCTACTGGTCAATCTCCCATTCTCTGGATGTGTCACTGGTAAACACTTAACAACTGAAAAAAATAAATATAACTTTTCCTAATAGAATTTGACAACTTTATTATGAAAAATATGTATATATACACATACAGGTATAAAGTCACTAACAAAGAAAGATTGGGGGAATTACTTAATTTTTTTAAAGAAGCATTTAATAAACCTGTTTGTTGGATATAAAGGCTTATAAATTAAAAAAAACACCAATAAGCTTATCTCTGATTATTTTCTATGAGAGTGGACAAAGAAAAAATTATTTCTTTGAATGTCAGTTTACATTTTTACAGTAACAAATAAATGTTCCTTAAATAATTGAAAAATATAAAGCTTGAGATAATTAAATGGAATTTTTCACTTAAGCCCTAGGATAATATAACACTGTATTCCTAAAAGGTATAAATGCAAACTTTCTGATTCTATTTCTTTCAATAGATAAACAGTCCTTAATTTTCCTTCCTCTCCCACATCAGTGCTCAAAATAATCTGAGTATTCCTTTTGATTTTACTTAATATTTTCCAAATACCTTGTAGGTTATGGCATTTAAACTTTATTTTAGAGTAGAATCATCCAGGATGCTCATTAAGATGGAAATTCTATGGCTATCTCCCTGCGCTATTACCGGAGATACTGATTTAGTAGGTTTTTAGTAACCCAAAATTTCAGCATTAAACAAGCACCTCAGGTGATTTCAGTGTAGATGTTCCTTAAAACATTTAGATCTCTCCTCTCATTTCCCTAAGTTCTCTTCTTTACGTAACAGGACTTTTGAGTGATCACATTAACACTCGCCCTCCTCCTCCTCCTCCTTCATCCTCCTGGTCCTCCCTCCCTCCCCCTTTTCCTCATTCCCTCCTTCCTTCCCCCTCTCTCTCCCTCTCTATTTACTTCTCACCATGGAACTAAGAAAGACTACTCTGACTCATCTATTTCCATGATGACTAGAGAGATTGGCATTACTAGCCCAAAATTTAGAAACAGGATCTACATTTTTCTCATTCTGACTCTTGGCTTTATGGATCAGTAAGAAAAGTAGAGCTCTTCCTTACTTCCTGCCTCTTTTCAGTAAGACTAAGACCACAGGAAAATCTCCTTTGCCATGCAAGAGGGGAGAGATAACTGAATCATGGTCTCCATTTCAGCTGTTATTGACAATCTCTGCATTTGGGTGGATATTGGTTGAGTATGTATTCATTAGTAAAGCTGAAATTCTGATCCTTGTGCTATTTCTAGTGTTTAGAATCCAAAAGGAAAGGAAAATAGGTTTTAGATTTCCTAATCTCTAATACTTTGAATACATTAGATCAGATGAAACTGCACTCACATTTGGTTAATGAAACACAAAATAGCATAGTAATAAAAAGCTTAGATATCCATTCCAAACTATATTAGAAGCCATAAAAATACTTTGAATCAAAAATATGTAATTACAAACTTTAAGGATGTTTCAATGTAAGATATCTCAAAAAATCTTAGATATTTTAAATATTTGAATATATCTGTAAATCAATTTTACATATACCTTCACATATAGGAATATCATTGGTCCATCCATCAGATTCACACTCACGGAAATTAATCCTACCTAGCATCTGATACCTAAAAACCAAAAATGACAGAATGGTGAGCTAATTTATTATATGCATTTATATGAAATTTTAAGTTTGATACATTCTGAATGTCCAGGAACTCCATTTCAGAGAAAATTAACAGCATATACATTTCTTTCCTCCTTCCCTTCCCTCTTCTTTCCTTCCTTCCTTTTTCCCCTCCATCCTTACTCCCTTCCTTCCCTCTTTCTTTTCCTTTTCATTCTTTCTCTCTTTCTATTCTTTCTCCTTCTTATTCTTAAATTTCTTTCTTTCTTTTTTATTTAACTTGTTTGGGTTTTTTTGTATCTGTATGAGATGAAGAAATTTTTTTAAGTTTATTTATTGAGAGAGAGAGAGAGAGCAGGAGAGAGAGAGGAAGAGAGAGAATCCCAAGCAGGCACTGTTTCGTCAGTACAGAGCCCAATGTGGGCCTCTATCTCAACTGTGAAATCATGACCGGAGCCAAAATCAAGAGTGGGACGCTTAATCGACTAAGCCACCCAGATGCCACTTTCTATTGTTCTTAAACTTCTCTACTACTTAAGAAAGGCTCTCAGACAGAGTTAACACAGTGGAGAAGTAGGGGGACCCGAAGTTCCCTTGTCCCTCAAACACAGCAGTATTTAGCCCA
This sequence comes from Panthera pardus, assembly GCF_024362965.1. Classification (NCBI taxonomy): domain Eukaryota; kingdom Metazoa; phylum Chordata; class Mammalia; order Carnivora; family Felidae; genus Panthera; species Panthera pardus. Next base: position 24,464,383 of record NW_026526777.1, on the reverse strand, counting down.
GAAGATTTGGAATTCCAGGAATCCGGGCTAAAGAGCAACAGAAACATCTCCAGGGGCCCACGGGGACAACCTGACGTGCCATAGGTTCATGATTGCCAATTGGGAGAGATAAAATGGGTGGTGGTGTAGGCACAGAAGGGAGGGATCCCCTTCTGTGGAGAGACAAAAGGAAGAGAAAGAGAGGCTGTGGAAGTGTAGGATTGTATTTGGAGAAGAGAAAAACCACAGACTGGGGAACAGAATAAATGGAGACAGAACCAATTTCTAGCTCATTCCAGGGTTGTAGGGCTTCCTCCAGACTGGGGCCTGCTGCCCTATATGCATGCCTGGGTAGGAGGGGAACCAGCCCTGGGCTCAGTAGCACACTCAAAGGTGCAGTCAGAGAGCAGTCTCCCAACCTTGAGGACTGTGGGAAGAAGGCACAAGACACTCCAAGGACAAAAGACCCTGCAGGCACCCACCAGCCAGAGGCCCTTTGTCGGCTGTCAGGGCAGACTGGCACTACCCCAGAACTGAGACTCCAGGGTGGGATCCTTTAAGACATCGGGGTTTGAATCCCAGCCAAGCGCTTGGGAGGCAAAAGAGACCGGAGCGCGACAAAACGGCCTGCTCGCACCTGCACAGTACTGTGAGGATGGCCTGAACAGAGTGGTTTGGGACACCCGCTCTGGAGAGGAGAGACTGGTGTGTCGCCATTTTTCTCCCCATCACCAACAAGGTGGGGTTTCAGAGAACAATGGACCACAGTGGAGGCGGGAACTGCCTACAACAAACCACAGCCCTCTGCGCCTGGTAACTGCATATCTAACAGAGCAAGATTGACACTGACTAAACCAAACAGCACCTCCTCCAGACCAGTGCAGCCACTGGTTGGTCCAGTGGTTTTGCATTTTTCTGAATTGATTCTTGTTCAATTCCTATTTTGTGTGTATGTGTGTGTGTGTGTGTGTGTGTGTGTGTATTTTTTTTCTTCCTCTTATTTCTCCCCTTCTCTTTTGGTTACTTTGGTTGTTGTTTAAGTAGACTTTTTAATCTAGTCTTTTTACACCTCTTCTGTACCTCCTTCCTCTTTATTTTCCTCTCCCTCTCTCTAGATTAAGCCATATCGTTTCTCTGATTCTCTACCTGGTCAATTATTTTTTTTCTTTTTTCCCCTACCTTGTCATTTCTCTCTTTCTATGGGATAAGACTTCTTTTGCCACCACCCCCATTTTTAAAATTTTTTTCCAGGGTTACTTAAATGAATGTATCAAAGCACACCTGGTGGAAGATCCAAACAACTACAAGGAAGGAGACACAGCAACCACAGTCACAACAACAAGAGAGAGAATGCAACACATTCCAAAAAACACCTCCTGAACAGTCAGGCCTGGGACAGTTTATGACCCCTTTTTAATATAGTAGTGCTCATAGGTGCAGGACACATAGTAGTGCTCATAGGTGCAGGACACATAACAAGCTATTAAAACACATAAAGGACAGAAAACTAGCCAAAATTATGAAACGGAAGAATTCTCCTCAAAAGAAATTCCAGAAAGAAGTGATAGCTAGAGAATTGCTCAAAACATATATAAACAATACACTTGATCAAGACTTTAGAATAATAGTCATAAAATTAATAGCTGGCCTTGAAAAAAGCATAGAAGACATAAGGGAATCTATTCCTGCAGACATCAAGGACCTAAGAAATAGTCATGATGAATTAAGAAATGGTGTAAATGAGGTACAAAATAATCTAGATGCAGTGACAGCAAGGGTGGAGGAAACAGAGGGGGAGAATAAGTGAAACAGAAGAGAAAATTATGGAACATGATGAAACTGAGAAAAATAGAGATAAGAAAATACTAGACCATGAGGGGAGAATTACAGACTTAAGTGATTCAATGAAATGAAATAATATCCGTATGATATGAGTTCCAGAAGAAGAGAGAGAGAAAAGGGAAGAAAGTTTATTTGAACAAATTATAGCTGAGAACTTCCCTAATCTGGGGAGGAAAACAGGCATCCAAGTCCAAGAGGCACAGAGAACTCCCCTCAAAATCAACAAAAGCAGGTCAACACCATGACATATCATAGTGAAAATGGCAAAATACAAAGATAAAGAGAGAATTCTGAACACCACTAGGGACAAACGGGCCTTAACCTACAAGGGTAGACAAATAAGGGTATTTGCAGACCTGTCCACTGAAACTTGGCAGGCCAGGAGGGAGTGGCAGGAATTAGTCAATGCGTTGAATAGTAAATATATGCAGAGAATCCTTTATCCAGCAAGGCTGTCATTCAGAATAGAAGGAGAGATAAAGGCTTTTCCAGACAAACAAGAACTAAAAGAGCTGATGACCACTAAACCAGCATTGCAAGAGTTCCTAAGGGGGACTCTCTGAGTGGAAAGCAGCAAAGACTACAAAGGATGAGAGAACATCACCACAAGCATGAAACCTACAGCTAACACAATGACACTAAATTCTTATCTTTCAATAATCACTCTGAATGTAAATGGATTAAATGCCCCAATCAATAGACAAAGGGTATCAGAATGGATCAAAAAACAAGATCCATCTATATGTTGCCTACAGGAGACTCATTTTAGACCTGAGGACAGCTGCAGATTGAAAGTGAGGGGATGGAAAACCATCTATCATGCTACTGGAAGACAAAAGAAAGCTGGAGTAGCCATACTTATATCAGACAAACTAGACTTTAAACTAAGGCCGTAACAAGAGATGAAGAAGGGCATTATATCATAATTAAGGGGTCTATCCATCAAGAAGAGCTAATAATTGTAAATGTTTCTGCCCCTAACTTGAAAGGACCCAAATATATAAATCAATTAGTCACAAATATAAGCAATCTTAATTGATAAGAATACGGTAATTTCAGGGGACTTTAATACTCCACTTACAACAACGGACAGATCATCCAGGCAGAAAATCAATAAAGAAACAATGGAGTTGAATAATACACTGGACCAGATGGACTTGATAGATATATTCAGAGTTTTTCATCGAAAAGCAGCAAGAGACTCATTCTTCTTGAATGCATATAGAACATTCTTCAAGATAGATCACATTTGGGTCACAAAACAGCCCTCCATAAATATAAAAGAACTGAGATCATACCATGCATATTTTCAGATTACAATGCTATAAAGCTTGAAATTAACCACAAGAAAAAATGTGGAAAGCCTCTAAATGCATGGAGGTTAAAGAACATCCTACTTAAGAATGAATGGGTCAACTAGGCAATTAAAGAAGAAATTTAAAAATATACGGAAGCAAATGAAAATAAAAACACAATAGTCCAAACCCTTTGGGATGCAACAAAGGCAGTCATAAGAGGAAAATACATTGCAATCCAGACCTATCTCAAGAAACAAACAAACAAAATCCCAAATATAAAATGTAACTGCATACCTAAAGGAACTAGAAGCAGAACAGCACAGAAACCCCAAATCCAGCAGAAGAAGAGAGATAATAGAGATCAGAGCAGAAATAAACAATATAGAATCCAAAAAAAAAAAAAAAAAAAAAAACAGTAGAAGAGATCAATGAATCTAAGTGCTGGTTTTTTGAAAGAATAAACAAAATTGATAAACCCCTAGCCAACTTCTCAAAAAAAAAAAAAAAAAAAAGAGAGAGAGAGAGAGAGAGAACCTAAATAGATACAACCACGAATGACAGAGATCACACCACAGAAATACAAACAATTATTAGCAAATACTATGAAAAATTATATGCCAACAAACTGGACAACCTGGAAGCAATGGACAAATTCCTAGACACCCATACACTACCAAAACTCAAATGGGAAGAAATAGAAAATTTGAAAGGACCCATGACCAGTGAAGAAATTGTAACAGTTATCAAAAATCTCCCAACAAATAAGAGTCCTAGGTCAGATGACTTCACAGGGGAACTCTACCAGACATTTGAAGCAGAGTTAATACCTATCCTTCTCAAGCTGTTCCAAAAAATAGAAATGGAAGGAAAGCTTCCAGACTCATTCTATAAAGCCAGCATTACCCTGATTCCTAAAAAAGACAGAGACCCCACTAAGAGGAGAATTACAGGCCAACATCCCTGTTGAACATGGATGCAAAAATTCTCATCAAGATACTAGCAAATCAAATTCAACAGTATAGTAAAAGAATTATTCACCATCATCAAGTGGGATTCATTCCTGGGCTGCAGGGCTGGTTCAATATTTGCAAATCAATCAGTGTGATTCATCACATTAATAGAAGAAAGGATAAGAACCATATGATCCTGTCAATAGATGCAGAAAAAAAAAAGCAATGGACAAAATACAGCGTCTTTCTTAACAAAAATCCTCAAGAAAGTTGGGATAAAAGGAACATACCTAATGTCATAAAAACCATACAAAATGCCCACAGCTAATATCATCTTCAATAGGGAAAAACTCAGAGCTTTTCCCCTGAGATCGGGAACACAACATGGATGTCCACTCTCACCACTACTGTTTAACATAGTAGTGGAAGTCCTAGCCTCTGCCATCAGACCACAAAATGAAATAAAAGGCACCCAAATTGGCAAAGAAGCCTAATTTTTATTTTTTGCACATGACATGATACTTTACACGGAAAACCTAAAAAAACTGCTAGAACTGATACATGGAGTCAGCAAAGTCGCAGGAAATAAAATCAATGTACAGAAATTGGTTGCATTTCTATACACTGATAATGAAGCAACAGAGAAATCAAGAAATCAATCCCATTTACAATTGCACCACAAACCATAAAATACCTAGGAATAAACCTAACCAAAGATGTCAAAGATCTGTATGCTGAAAACTACAGAAAGCTTAAGAAAGAAATTGAAGAAGACACAAAGAAATAGAAAAATATTCTATGCTCATAAACTAGAAGAACAAATATTGTTAAAATGTCAATATCACCCAAAATAATCTACACATTCAATGCAATCCCAATCAAAATTGCACTGGCATTCTTCTCAGAGCTAAAGAAAACATCCTAAAATTTGTATGGAACCACAAGAGACCCCAAATAGCCAAAGTAATGTTGAAAAAGAAAACCAAAGCCAGAGGCATCACAATTCTGGACTTTAGTCTCTACCACAAAGCTGTAATCATCAAGACAGCATGGTATTGGCACAAAAACAGACACATAGAGCAATGGAATAAAATATAGAACCCAGAATTGGACCCACAAATGTATGGCCAACTAACTTTTGGCAAAGCAGGAAAGAGTATCCAATGGAAAAAAGACGGTCTCCTTAACAAATGGTGCTGGGAGAAGTGGACAGCAACATGCAGAAAAATTAAACGGGACCACCTTCTTACACAAAATAAACTCAAAATGGATGAAATACCTAAATGTGAGACAGAAAACCATCAAAATCCTAGAGGAGAAAACAGGCAACAATCTCTTTGACCTCAGCCACAGCAACTTCTTACTCGACACATCTCTGAAGGCAAGGTAAATAAAAGCAAAAATGAACTAGTAGGACCGCATCAAAATAAAAAGCTTCTGCACTGCAAAGGAAACAATCAACAAAACTAAAAGGCAATGGACAAAATGGGAGAAGATATTTGCAAATGACATATTGGATAAATGGTTAGTGTCCAAAATCTATAAAGAACTTACAAACTCAACACCTGAAAAACAAATAATCCAGTGGAGAAATGGGCAGAAGACATGAATAGACACCTTTCCAAAGAAGACATCCAGATGGCCAACAGACACATGAAAAGATGCTCAACATCACTCATAATCAGGGAAATACAAATCAAAACCACACTGGGATACTACCTCACACAGGTCAGAGTGGCTAAAATTAACAACTCAAGAAGCAACAGATGTTGGCAAAGATGTGGAGAAGAGGGAACCCTCTTGCACTGTTAGTGGGAATGCAAACTGGTGTAGCCACTCTGGAAAACAGCATGGAGTTTCCTCAAAAAATTTAAAATAGAATTATCCTAGGACGCAGCAATAGCACTACTCAAAATTTATCCAAATGATACAGGAGTGCTGATTCGAAGGGGCACATGTACCCTAATGTCTACAGCAGCACTTTCAACAACAGCCAAATTATGGGAAGAGCCTAAGTGTCCATCGACTGATGAATGGATAAAGAAGATGTGGTTTATATATACAATGGAATACTATTTGGCAACAAGAAGGAATGAAATCCTACCATTTGCAGCAATGTGGACGGAACTGGAAGGTATTATGCTAAGTGAAATAAGTCAGTCAGTGAAATACAGATATATGTTTTCACTCATGTGGAACTTGAGAAACTTAACAAAAGACCATGGGGGAAGGGAAGGGAAAAAAAAACAGTTTCAAATACAGAGGGAGGCAAACCATAAAGAGATTCTTAAATACAAAGAACGAACTGAGGGTTGATGGAGGGGCGCAGGGGAGAGGGGAAAATGGGTCATGGGCACTGAGGGGTGATGGCTATTGAGAGGTAATGGACATTGAGAACTAAAAATGGGTGATGGGCACTTGTTGGGATGAGCACTGAGTGTTGTATGTAAGTGATGAAACATGGGAATCTACCCCCGAAGCCAAGAGCACACTGTATATACTGTATGTTAGCTAATTTGACAGTAAGTTATATTAAAAAAAAAAAGGCCCTCAAGTCTTCAGGCACATGGACTAATCATTATCCTTGGTTCATGACAGAAACTCATTAGAATTTTGTGCACAATATCCTCTTAGTTTATCACTGAGTTAGTCAATTACACTTAACAATGTTATAACCTCCTTGAACTACCACCAAAACGAAAACCCAAAAAACGTGATAGTAAGCAAGAGCTAACAATATGTTCCACTTCCTCCACTCTTGTTCCATACTCCTATCGTCCACAATTATGATATCTTTGGAACTTTGGGGCTCATTACATAATCTATTCTTGATTAGACAAAATTTTGAATAGACAAAATTTCTTAGCATGTTTATTTTGAACACTTGTCTTCATCTTCCCATTTCCATCCTAGGCATTTTTTACAGTGTGGTCATCGAGTCAGATTTCCTTATAAAATTCATTCATTCAAAGTCAAATTTATCTAACTGTGGTAACACATCAAGCCCATCCTTAAAATCTAAAATGCTCTAGTTGGATGAAAATTTCTTAGGGCAGATGCAAAATGTATAATCATTACCAGAGGCTTTAGAGCAAAGCAAAGCATCCTTCTTAGTATTACAGTGGACAGCAAGAAGCAGAAAGCTTTTTCTCAAAACATAAGTAATGGGCAGCATTTTGATAACCACAAGAGAGATAATTTTGAGAATGGGCCTTTCATTAACACCTAAATAATTGTACATAAACAAACGTTTCCTTCATCTGCAAATAAGGATTGCTTCACCCATTACACAAGTAAAAAAACCACAAGCTTTCTCCCTCAAAAATTACTTTGTCTTCCTTTGAATGTTACTATTTCTTCCTAATTCTCTAAAGGAAGAAAACATTTTAAATGAGGATCACAGAACTTGAAGTCAAACATTTATCTATGTCTCTGTCATATAAAGAAACAAAATAATTGGTGATTAATTTTCCTTCTTTGTCTCCTCTACTGGTACCCTGTTCCGAAAGTACATTTCCTGGTTAACATTTTCCATCTACACCAGAAACCCACCCGTTCCCCCAAAGTTGTTTTAGGGATTCTGCCAAATTCTACACAAAACCGCTTATGGCCCATATACACAGGGAAAGGGGGAAGAAAAAGAGACTGTCCAAATGTTGGTACTTGGGGAAAAGTAATAGCTCATGTATCTGCAACCCCAGCTGGGCAAAATAGCAGAAAAAAGGTGGATGGGAATAAGGGATCAAAAAAGGTCGGTTGACTAGCAGAAGCCATGGGTGTAGTAAGCCCATTCTACACTGATTCAACAACTAGGTCAAAAGGTACATCCCCTCAGGTAGGTAAAACAATCTAAAATTTTTAAAATAGCATGAAATATTGATGTTTGCTGATCTTGCATGGTCCAAGGACCTTTATTTCACTAATGAGTATCTAGTTCTTGGTGGAGATCCAAGCTGAGTGGCAGATAGTTACTTTTTATAGAATCTTTAACAGAGTTTGCCCAGAACTTATACAAGATGAAAGAAGCAAAGATGAATTAAAGTGCAGCCAAGATCAGAGGTTAAGTATGTCGCTAATTTTTTCACCGAATTATAAATATTTATTTATTACTGAGATTTAGGGAATCTAGTGGATGAAGTCTGTGAGTTTTGATCCCTTTTGCCAGGTCCAATATGGAAACTAAAGGGGTCAGACAAGCCTGTATTGACAGGGATATTACAGAGGTGAACAGTGAGGTAACTGGAAAGTTTAAGCCCAGATGGTCGTCATCTATTTGGTCATGTATAACAAAGCCAGCAGCAATGATTGAAAGTTGGGCTAAAAATGTCTTTGAAAAATCTCAGTGGCCAAAGAGACACTAAAATCATAAGAACTAAGACTTATTGGGTGCCTACAATATCCCACGAACTCTTCGAAGGGCTTCAGTGTATCTTATTTATGTTTTCCACCAATCCTACGATGCACCTGTGTTTCTACTTTTCTTTTTAGAGACAGAGTGTGTGTGCAAGCTAGGGAGAGGGACAGAGGGAGAGAGAGAAAATCCCAAACAGGCTCCATGCTCAGTGCAGAGCCTGATGTGGGGCTCAATCCCATGACCCTGGGATCATGACCTGAGCTGAAAGGTAGAGTTGGATGCCCAACTGACTGAGGCACTCAGGCGTCCCATGTTTCTACTTTTATAATTGAGGAAATGGGAGTGAAGAGCTATTAGAATGATACATACAGTTATTAAGTGGTGGAGTTTTGGGATGCAGGCTTATTCCAAAGCCTAACCTTTAAAATATTACATTGATCCTATTTGTATTTATGTAGCATAAACTTGTAATGATACTGGTTTTCCCATGTATGAAACTTTCTTCAAAACAATGTGTAGACCTAGATGGGCATAACAGGAATAAAGAACCCTGAAGAGGTATCACAGTGTTAAGATCAGCCATGAAAATCCAACAGGAGATTACAGAACAGAGTCTATGATTATGAAGGTAGTAGCATTTTTGGTCCACGTGATAAGAATAATTTACACACCATGGAAACTTAAATAATGGTAGTTATTATTGCTTTGGTGTAAAATATTTGTTTCTCCTAAATTTTATAAGCTTTTATCAAAGAGATGCCATGTAATCTGATTTTGTTGCCATTCTCACTGTCCCTGACATATTGAACTCCCTCCCATATACTCTGTACATAATAGAATATAGTCAGGAATTTTTGGAATAAACCCTTATTTATATATATACTATTTTCCAGCCCTCCTAGAACTACACTCTTTAAGAGTAATTATAACTCATTTAAAATTTTCAATGTTGAGGAGATAATATGGTATCCAAATATAATCATTTCCATTATACATTAATTTTTCAGGCTTCTTGTATGGTACTTATAAAAATGCTCATAGAAAAATAAAGTAACTGGGGTGCCTTGGGTGGGTGGCAGTTAGGTGTCCAACTTCATTCAGCTCAGGACATGATCTCATGGTTTGTGGGTTCAAGCCCCACATTGGGCTCTGTGTTGGCAGCTCAGAGCCTAGAGCCTGCTTTGGATTCTGTGTGTGTGTCTCTCTCTCTGCCCTTCCCTCTGTCTCTCTTTGTCTCTCAAAAAAATAAAATAAAACATTAAAAATTAAAAAAAAAAGAAAAATAACGTGACCTTAAAAATACTAATCAGTACAGTCCCTATTTACAATCTAAATTATAATTGTCTCAATTTTTTTATATTGACTACATACCCCTCATTACATGTGTAAACAACCTTTGCTCCATATTCAAATTCATTTCCTCTTGCAAGATGAAAGGAACCAAAAGAAGTATCTCCAGGATGTCCACAGGGCCTTTCTAAAATGATCAAAAGAATATAATATCATTATGTAATGCAGGGAAACACATTTGATGTAGAAGTTCAAGGAAAATGGTATTTAATATTATATCCAAAGACATAATTGAAGATGTAGAAAAGTGAAAAATAACACAAAGTTATTATTTTATTATTAAACTTGTCTATATGGTGGATTTTTTTATTTTGGAAGATTTCAACTCCTTATTAAGAATAATGATGGTATAGGGGCGCCTGGGGGGCTCAGTCGGTTAAGCATCCAACTTCGGCTCAGGTCATAATCTCACAGTTCGTGGGTTCAGCTCCGCGTCGGGCTCTGTGCTGACAGCTCAGAACCTGGAGCCTGCTTCATATTCTGTGTCTCCCTTTCTCTCCCCCCCTCCCCTACCTGTGCTCTCTCTCTCTCTCTCTCAAAAATAAATAAACATTAAAAAAAAAGAATAATGATGGTATATTATTTTGTGTTTAAATGACAATTATGATATAATTCAGCTAATATTGCTACGATATCAAACATTTGGTATTTTCACAACTAAAGTTTTCACAAATGTATGATTTACTTACTCCGACATATCCTCAATGGATTAAGAGCCACCCATTCTCCATTCTTGCATTCCATTATAATAGCTCCAAGAGTTCTATATCCAGGTCGGCATTTATATGTAGCCTGAGTTCCCTCTGGATATTTTTGTTCAGGCCAGACACCTACCAAAATTTCATTTTGTTTTCCTGGAGGCGGTCCTTCACAATCTAAAAACAATAAAAATAAAGTAATTGCTTAAAGTGTTTTTTTAAACTTCCAAAACATTTAGGTTATTTTTTCTTTTAAAAATACCTATGCTGGGAGGAGTCAAAATGGCAGACAAGTAAGAAGATCATTATTTCCTTCACCCCTCAAAGACACCAGTATTAAGGTCAGAACACTTTCTGCAGAGGAAATCAATCTACAGAGTGGCAGAAGGATCCCCACAGGTGGAACGAGACAGTTTGGTGGTACAGAGGCAGGCGTTTGAGAATCAGGAGAGAAAAAATGGGCAGTGTAGGCAAGGAGAGGAGGGGACCACTTTTGTGGAGAGACAAAAGGAAGTGAAGAAAGGTTGTAGAAGTGTGGGATTGTATTTGGACAAGAGGAAAACTTCTCTGGACCATGGACAGGGGAACAAAAAATACAGATAGAGCCAATTTCTACTTTGCAAACAGCCTTATAAGTGAAGATCGGAGTTTTTAGGGTTGTTTGACTTTCTCTGGACTGGAGCCGGCTGTGTGCAGGTACCTGGTGGCGAGAGGGGCCAGTCCTGGGGTGCGGTAGCGTTCTCAAGGTCTCAAGTTCTCAAGCACTGGCAGACAGCAGTCCCTTCCTCCCAAGTACTGTGGGAAGAGGGCATATTGCCCAAGGACAAAGACATTGCAGGTGCCAACCTGAGGCCCTTCGTTGGCAGGGCAGAGTGGCATTATTCTGGAACCAGGCTCACGCAGAGCGGGATACGAGGTGCTGGAGGAGACTGTGGAGCAGGACAGGTCGAATGCCCACGCTACTCTGTAAGGCGCTGCCTGAACTGCACGGTTTGAGACACCCCCTGCGGGGAGGAGAGACTGCGGTGTTGCCATTTTTCTTACCAACACCAACATGCTGGGGCTTCAGGGAACAGGACAGTGGCTCCACTGGGAGCCTACTTACATGAACTCCAGCCCCTCCGTGCCTGTAACTGCTTATCTACTGGAGCAGGACTGACACTGAGTGAACCGCAGGGGCCAGATTCCAGACCAGCACAGCCACCAGTCCCAGGCACCAACAGACAACTGTCCTGCAGTTTTGTATATACGGACGGAAGAATCATAAGAATGAATCAGTGATATACAAGATAAACTTATGGAAAATAATGAAGCTGAAGAGAAGAGGTAAAGAAAAATATCAGATCACGAATGCAGACCTAGGGAACTCAGTGACTCCATAAATCATAGTAACGTTCGTATCACTGGAGTCCCAGGGAAGAGAAGGAAAAGGGAGCAGAAGGTTCATTGGAGGAAATTATAGCTGAAAACTTCCCTAAACTTGGGAAGGAAACAGACATCCAAATCCAGGAGGCACAGAGAATTCCCATCAGAATAAACAGGTCATGATCTCAGGGTTGGGAGATCAAGCCCCATGTCAGGCTCCTCACTGGATGTGGAGCCTACTTAAGATTCTCTCTCTCTTCCCTTTGTCCCTCCCCTGACTCCCATACACACGTGCTTTCTCTATTTCTAAAAAACAAACGAAAAAACACTCAAACGAAGAGAGATAGAGGGAACATACCTCATTATCATAAATGCCACATATGAAAGACCCACAGCTAATATAATTCTCAATGAGGAAAAACTGAGAACTTTTCTTCTATGGTCAGGAACAAGATAAGGATGACCGCTCTCACCATTGTTACTTAACATAGTACTGGATGTCTAGTCTCAGCATCAGTCAAAAAAAAAAAAAAAAAAAGGAAAGTAAAAAAGAAAGAAAGAAAAGGAAGGAAGAAAGAAAGGCAAGGCATCCAAATCAAGAAGGAAGAAATCAAACTTTCATTATTCATAGACAACATGATAATCTACATAGAAAACCCAAAACTCTCCACTAAAAATTTCTGGAACTGATACACAATTCAGTAAAGTTGCAGGAAACAAACTCCATGCAGAGAAGCCTGTTGCATTTTTACATACCAATAGTGAGGCAGCAGAAAGAAAAATGAAAGAATTCACTCCATTTATATTTGCACAAAAACCATAAGATACTTAGGAAAAAACCTAATCAAAGAGGCAAAAAGATCTGTACTCTGCAAACTACAGAATACTGATGAAAGAAACTGAAAGCAACAAAAAGAAATGGAAAAATATTCCATGCTCATGGACTGGTAGAACAAATATCATTAAAACATCTATATCACTCAAATCAATCTACACATGTACTGCAATCCCTATCAAAATACCACCAGCAGTTTTCACAGAGCTGGAACAAACAATCCTAAAATGTGTATGGAACCACAAAAGATTCCAAATAGCCAAAGTAATCTTGAAAGAGAAAAGCAAAGCTGGAGGCATCAGAATTCCAGACTTCAAGCTACATTACACAGCTGTAGTCACCAAGACAGCATAGTGCTGGTATAAAAACAGACATGCAGATCAGTAGAACAGAATAGAAAACTCAGAAACGGACCCACAACTATATAGTCAACTAATCTTTGACAAAGCAGGAAAGAATATCCAATGGAAAAAAGTCTCCTCAATAAATAGTGTTGGGAAAACTGGACAACAACATGCAGAAGAATGAAACTGGACCACTTTCTTACAAGGTACACAAAATATATTCAAAGTGGATGAAAGACCAAAATATGAGATGGGAAACCATCAAAATCCTAGAGAACACAGACAGCAACCTCTCTGATTTGGGCCATAGGAACCTCTTACTGGATACGTCATCAAAGGCAAGGGAAACAAAAGCAAAAATGAACTATTGGGACTTCATCAAGATAAAAAGCTTCTGCACAATGAAGAAAACAATCAACAAACTAAAAGGCAACCTTCAGAGTGGGAGAAGATATTTGCAAATGACATATCTGATAAAGGGTTAGTATCCAAAATCTATACAGAACTTATCAAACTCAACACCCAAACAAATAATCCAGTTATGAAATGGGCAGAAGACATGAATAGTTTTCCAAAGACATACACATGGCCAACAGATACATGAAAAGATGCTCAACATCACTCATCATTAAGGAGATACAAATCAAAACCACGATGAGATACTATCTCACACCTGTCAATGGCTGAAATTAACAGCACAGAAAACAACAAGGCATTGGCAAGGAGGCAGAGAAAGGGGAACCCTCTTGCAGTGTTGGTGTGGGAATGCAAACTGGAGCAGCCACTCTGGAAAACAATATGGAGGGTCCTCAAAAAGTTAACAATAGAACTACCCTACAATCCAGCCATTGCACTGCTAAGTATTTAACAGAAGGATACAAAAATGCTGATTCTGAAAGGCTACATGCAGCTTGATATTTACAGCAGCATATCAACGATTAGTCAAATTATAGAAAGAACCCAAATGTCCACTGATGGATGAATGGATAAAGAGATGCAGCACGCACACACACACACACACACACACACACACACACACACACACACACAGGAATACTACTCAGCCATCAAAAAGTATGAAATCTTGACATTTGTAATGCACCAACAGAACTAGAGTGTATTTATGCGAAGCAAAATAAGTCAGTCAGAAAAAGACAAATACCACATGATTTCACTCATATGTGGAATTTAAAAAATGAAAGAGATGAACATAGGAGGAAAAAAAGAGAGGCAAACCATAAAACAGACTCTTAAGTATAGAGAACAAACTGAGGGTTGCTGGAGGGGAGGTAGGTGGGGAAATGGATTACAAGTAATGAATACTGAGGAGGGCATTTGTTGTGATGAGCACTGGGTGTTATGTGTAAATGATGAACCACTAAATGCTACTCCTGAAACTAATATTGCAGTAGATACTAACTAACTGTAATTTAAATAAAAACTTTAAAAGATAGAATGATTACATTTAAATAAAAACTTTAATTTAAAAAAACACTTTGAAAGATAGAATGATTACATTAGGTCTCCAATGATTACTTTTAAAAATGGCAAATTCAAAGATACTTATCACCAGACATATTTATTAGTATTACTTTCACTGCATAACTCCTTTCTTTACTTGGTTTTATGACAATGGCTTAACATTCTATTCTAGAATTTCTTTTTAAAAGGTAAGGGGCAAATAATCAACAGAGGTGAAGACCATCATGGAACCCATCTCTGATGAACATGTTTCACATTTCATACACGCTCCATATAAAACTAGACTTTTCTGTAGTAAATAACACTTGTGTGAGATTTCATATGCAGTAATTTCTCTTTGATGTTTTAGCACATTTTTAGCACATTTATGTTAGGGAACTTTTAATAAATGATTCTACATTAATTTTGATTTTTAGAATTTAAGTAAACATTCTGTTTCTCCACTAGATGGTGCTAACATCCTGTCATAAAACAACACAAACCACCTCTCTGGATTCCCCCCTCTTCCAAAGAACCAGATTTTTTTTGTTGTTCGTTTTTAAATTTAATGTTCATGATGAAGATTTTATGCTTAATTGCAGGCTAATATGTGTGTTTTTCATTTCAGAAATTCAAATCCACTTCATGGCATTCTGGCTATTGGAAAAATAAGTTAATTTTCAAACACAGATGCCAATATTGTGAGTACAGAACTATTTTTTAGTAATATGTTAATATTTTGATAAACACAGTTCCTATCCTATTAAGCTAATGCAAGGTAAAGGTAATAAAGTTTTATCAATTAATTTATTTCATTTAAATTATTTTTTGAACTAATCGGCCAAGAGTAATCCATCTTCAAAACATTTAAAGTAATCAATTCACACACACACACACACACACACACACCCACACACACACCACTAGCCCATTAGCTAGCCTGAGGCAAATGCCTTTTCCTCAGGTTATGTTTCAAAATAATACATTTATACCATCTGCTCTTGAATTTTCAAATTTGGTTAATTGCTTTTAACAACCAGATGGGAAAGACATTATACACACCTTTCACATAATCTTCCTACCAGCTTCTCACAATTTTTACTATGTATATATGTTTACTATAGTATAAGTATTCTCATATTGATTACCCTTTTTACTTCAAATAACTCTTAAAATTATGGTGCTTTTTCCATGAACTTTGAATGGCATCTCTTGACTGTACGAAAACAGTGTCACGACCCCTTTCTCCATTGCCCCATTTTCCAGTGCCATCTCCAAAATCTGAGTTGTGATTATGACCATTTGACATCCTTCACTGTGACACAGTCTGCTAGCTAGTCTGCAAGCCTCCATTCTCCACGGGGTTACATAGGATTTTTTTTCCAAAATTGGTCATGTCACTCTTGTGATTAAAATTCTTTGCTGAATTTTCCTTTCATTTGTAAGACATTCTAAACCTAATCAAGAAAACCTCAATCAAATGTGTACCAGACTGCTTTGGTAGAGTAAGGTTGGTCTCTTTGTACAATTACTCTATTTTTCTAAAATTATTTTGAGAAAAAAAGAATAGGAGATACTACTTTTTAAATAGCTTAATTCTAAACTCAGTAGGCATTAGAACAGATTTTAAAGCCAAACTAAAAATCAACATCGAAAAAGTAAATCGAATGGACAAAATGGAAATAGCAAAAATAGATATTTTATGTTAAATTTCTTTCCTATCTTCTCATTGGTATATATGAATATTAGTTACATATACATGTACATGATATGATCCAATTAGTTTTTCAAAATAAGATATATTCAGATTATTTTACAAATAACATGAGGATAAAGATATGTGGCAAATAATATATACACCTCTATAAATAAAGTTATCGGTTGCAATGAAGTTTTTAAAAATATAAACTCTAGAAAAAGCAGAGAGAGATTATATTATACTATTGAGGCATTTGAAAAAATAAACTTATGCTTAAATATTTTCTTAAATATGACTATGCAATTTCCTCTTGAAATTTTAACAGTGTAAAGACCATGAAGATAATTACAGGATTATGGAAAGCAAATGGGAGAACAGGTCATAGCTATAAGAAATTGGGCAGAATACAAGTATGCCATAATTAGGATTGAAGCAAGTTACTATCAGGATACAGCCTGAATATATCACTGAAATCAAATTTCTTGAAATGTGTAGTATTTGGATCGCTACTACCTAATGCCAATTATTGTTCAAGTCAAAATGGTAGCTTCTTAAAATAAGTTGTTAGTATATATTGACTGGTTGCTATAAAAAAGGAGCTTAGTTGGAGGGAGACATTAAAATAAGGACCTTTAAAAACTGTAGCAGGAATGATTCTGCATCTGAATAATTATCATGTCAATCCTGAGGATAAGGATTAAAAAAGAAAAGAAGAAAAACAACACACACTATACCCAATTTCACCTGTAGTACTTCTGGAATTGTAACTGATGGAAGATTTAGAAAGGTGGGGATGATTTCAATCCTCTGTTTTTACAGATCTACTATCAGTCTTTTGTAAACACAACTGATGTTTCCTCAGTCCTTTTTTTTTTTTTTTTTTTTTTTTATGGAGGGGGCAGGAGTAAAAGGAGACAGAGAGAGAGAGAGAGATTCAGAGAGAGAGAGGGAGATTGAGAGAATCCCAAGCAGGGTCCATTCCCAGGGTGGAGCTCCACACGGGACTCGATGTCAAGACTGAGATCATGACCTGAGCTGAATCAAGAGTCCGATGCTTAACCAATTGAGCCACCCAGGAGCCATGTTCCTCAGTCTTGAATGTCCTCCTCCCTGGCATCCTTATTTCCATGACTCCCATCCAACCTTCAAAGCCTACACAAGATGCCATCGTGACCCTGACAGATTTGGCTCTCTTCATTCCACCTCTTACAAACAAACTCCCCAACCTGATCCCACTCCAAACTCATTGCAACTTGGATTTCTTGCCTCCTCTAAATGACCCTGTAGTCTCTCTTTTCCTTGTCTCCATCACAATGCTTTATACAGTAAAATACAATATGTTGACGAAATACAATAATCATTCCTTTTGTTTTCCCCACTAAATGGCCTTTTGGTAAATGCTAGTCCTAATGCCTGGCACTTAGCAGGCACTTAAAAAGTGACCACTGGATAGGCAAGTAAATGAATGAAAGAAGGGATGGATAAATATGAAGCTCTTTTGGAACATTATATCCGCAGATTGCAGGCAACCAATGGGAAGAGCAAAGTAGACAGTAACCAATGTAAAAGATAAGACATGAGAACACATGTGCAGTGATCTCAAAGCTCTATTGCATGAACCCAAGAAACTCTATCTGTAACTCCATTGTACCTCTTGTCTACGTGTCTTAATTTTGAATGTATGCCATAATTTTGAAGTCAGGAAGCATTTTAAATTTGTTCAAAAAGGCTGTGGGGAGCCTTTGAAGGAACAATTCTATAAGCACTTTCCTATCTATTACATTTTTGGTCAACATGGTTTGAGAAACTTGGCTCTCTCAGTTAAAACGTCCAAACACAAAGAAGTGCTATGTCAAACCTATTTAACCCGTTTGTTATTTTTGTGATTTTTTTCCCTAAAATGTAGCACATTTTACCCCAAATATATCATCTCTTGTTTATGCACCATATTCTGAAACTAGTTAAAGTTGTTAAGATATGGGTAAAGTGCACATCAGTTTAGTGAGCACAGGATAGACTGGTTGGGAAAAACTCACATCCTGGGCAGGTAGGAATGGTGTGTGGGGTGAGGGGGAGGCATAATTGGGAAGAAAGGAAAGTGCAAAGGTTGTAGAACAATCAGGGATTGGGCAAAGAAAAGTGGATCGACGTAGCCTTGGCCAGTAGCCCTAGCAATCAAAGGCCAAAAGAGAATTTATGTGTCATTGGGGGACATACTTATTTTTAGCTAAGAACAATTTCAACAAAACTTGATAAGTGAGTTGTAGTTTAACATTATGTGCAGGCAGAAAAGTAGCATATGCATTCTCCATTATGTCTACATTAAAAAAAAACAAGGCTTGCTGTGGCACACCTCTCCCTCTCGTGACACTCCCGGGGCGTCTGCTCTGAGCCTTCTCATGGCGCTCACTGTCACGCTTCACCCATCAGATCTCCCCTCCCCAGGGCCACCTCAACTTCCAGAGTTCCTTAGTCCCTTCTTCACCCTCATCATCCGTTTCTACCTTTCCTCACTGAAATTGTAATAGAGAACTTTTCAGCTTATAATGATTCACAGTAAATTGCAGTAAATACTATTGGATTTTACTAAAGTATTTATTCAGTGTTTGGTATTCCACATAAATTTCAGGTTTGTTGAATCTAGTAAAATCAATACATTTCTTTTTTTCTTTTTAATTTTTTTCTTAACGTTTATTTATTTTTGAGACAGAGAAAGACAGAGCATGAACGGGGGAAGGTCAGAGAGAGGGAGACACAGAATCTGAAACAGGCTCCGGGCTCTGAGCTGTCAGCACAGGGCCAGACGTGGGGCTCGAACTCACAGACCCAGACCGCGAGATCATGACCTGAGCTGAAGACGGCCACTTAACCCACTGAGCCACCCAGGCGCCCCAGTCTTTTTTTCTTTTTTAAAGAACATTTTCTTTTTTTTTTATAGAATTTATTTTTTTTAATGTTCATTTAGTTATTTTGAGAGACAGAGTGCAAACTGCAGAGGAGGAGAGGAGGAGAGGGGGAGAGGGGGAGAGGGGGAGAGGGGGAGAGGGGGAGAGGGGGAGGGAGAGGGAGAGAGAGAGGGGGAGGGAGAGGGAGAGGGAGAGAGAGAGGGGGAGGGAGAGGGAGAGAGAGAGGGGGAGAGGGAGGGAGAGGGAGAGGGAGAGGGAGAGGGAGAGGGAGAGGGAGAGGGAGAGGGAGAGAGAGAGAGAGAGAATATCCCAAGCAGGCTCCCAGGTGTCAGCACAGAGCCTGCTGTGGGGCTCAATGACACAAACTGTGAGATCATGACCTGAGCTAAAATCAAGCGTTGGATGCCTCACCTAAGGAGTCACCCAGGTGCCCCTACTACATTTCAAAGAAGAGAGGATACTGAAGGCAGTTGGGCCACTGCACAACTTTAAATCACACCATATAGGTAAACATCACACAAATACTTCTAAAAACTGGAGTTTTCTTGACAGCAGAAGGCGAATTCCTATTTATCATATTGGCATTGAAACACAGGGTTCGGGATTAAACGCCACTACCTCAAGTTTTCTGGATTACATAAGTATGTATAACATTCATACACATCTTTATAAAATAGTACTTTTAATTAATCTATAAGTAATTCTTACGATTGATAACATCAATTATTTTTTCCATTTGAGGGTTAACTCTAAAATTGGAAACCATCTTGTACTTGAAACAATATACAAAAAATTGTTTTACTTTGTTTTCTGATAGAAGAGAACCTCTCTAGCTTTGATCTATATTTTACTCCTGAAAGATTATTTTTGGCCCTTGAAACCTCCACAATTAGGTAACACCCACATCTCTCCAAACAAAATTTTAGTAGGTTTAGGAGGTTTTTAATTTATTCACATTTCTCAGCCAGGAATTTCTGGGCTGTGGCTAATTTCAATGATTATACACTTTGTAGACCCGAAGACTAAACGGTCTACATGAAAACCTGGTCATAATATATTCCGGGAAACAGAAACTACTATGTGGTAAGATTGAGGGACTGTAATTCTAAACTTTGTCCTGTGAATATGACCAGTTCTTAGCAGCCTGTGGTGATTCGTCCAACTGCGATGTTTTACAAGGAAAACAACTAATGTTTCTACACGCCTGGCAATGGCAAATCAGAGAGCCTATTGCATCGAAAAGGTACTAACTGGTCTCCATGAAACTTGGGCCAATAAATTCTTCCTATGGGCTATCATTCCTCTTTAGAGTGAGGAGGATTTTCTGAGGAATGTTCACTCTGAACAGGACAGAGGCAATTTATGAAATACTAAAACATTAAGACCGGTTGAGTAAAGCAGATTGTGCTGGTGTTCCAAACTGTCTTCTCAATTCCTCAATTTACCATTCACTATTCAATTTGGTATTTCTCAATATCTCAATTTACTATTTCATATTTATTTCTACATGGGAAATAAAACCAGAGGCAACTATTGAAGGATATATGGATATTTTTTAATGAGTAAGGTTACTTTGTTGAGTGAAATTTCTGTTAGGTATGGTAGACTGATGGAATTGGCATTTCAAACCAGTTTTAGAACTTTTTGGCAAACAAGGAATAAATCACAGTTCTACATCTGCTGAAAATTCATGTGATTTTTTTCTACTCACTTGTGCATCATGTGCGCTTTTGGGAAAATCATGAGGCTAAAGTATTGCTTTAAATACTTTAAATAGTAATGTTACAGTTTCTCTATTAGGACTTAGCCAGATTTACAGTCAGTCTCACGATAGTGTGCAGAGTGCTAATGCCCAATTCACCAGCAGAAATGGATGCCACATTTAAACACGTTTTGATGAAATAGAAAATACAGGTGAAATGAGTCGGCTGGAATCAATTATGTAAGTAAGGAGTTTACATCAGTATTACTTAATTTGTAATACATGCTTTATAACACCCGATTTTAAAGTTTCAAATTCCGCTTTGTAATCACTGAAACAGTTTAATTAAACTAGGCATCAATTCTTGAGTTTTAAACATGAGCTGGAAAGGAAACAAATCTTCCTTACATGACAAATGATGTCCACATAAAGCCTAGGCAAACAGTATGTAAATATTGAGACACTGAACATACTCCTGCTAAAGAAAAGACAAAAACACTTGTGTACAGAAAAAGATGTTTGTAATGG
Source organism: Panthera pardus (assembly GCF_024362965.1). Classification (NCBI taxonomy): domain Eukaryota; kingdom Metazoa; phylum Chordata; class Mammalia; order Carnivora; family Felidae; genus Panthera; species Panthera pardus. The sequence continues at coordinate 24,443,072 of NW_026526777.1, read as the reverse complement.
TTTGTAGCATTAAGAGTGTTCTGGAACTCTTTGCCAATACAATAATATTTTACATTTGAATACACACTGCAATATTTACATTTGCAGTAAATACGATTGTATAGCTAGTTTAAAAGGTGGCTGGATATAAGGTTTCTGAACTAAAAATCAAGCAATAGCATATCAGACTGTGAAACTAAAAACGCTCCGTGTCTCAGAAAAAAAAAAAATTAAGCATATTTGAATAAACCTTAAAAAAATAACTGAGGAATATAATTAAAGAGAGATACCTGCCTTCATTTTCTAAATTGAAAGACCATCAATGACAGAGCTTTAGTGTTATTTGTTGGTATATTTCAATGCTTAGAGGCTGACAGGAAGCAAGCATTCAAAAAAACTTGTTGACTTAGTGAAATGTTTTGGAAATTTATGAACGATAGGTAACTCATTTGTTTTAAAAATGTCATTCAAAAAAAGTAAATCAAATAGTATCACACAGTTTCCTATCATGAACTAGAAACCAAATTCCATCCAAAGAAACTTTTTAATCTCTTGAGAAGTAGTGTTCGAATTAAATGTAATTATATGTCTAGAAATCGCCTTACTAATGCCAGAAAATAAAAACTTCTACATTCATATACACTATTCTCTTAAGAATAGTCTTGAGACTGGTCTTCTAGAATATACCTCAAATACAACCACAGGCAAACACCAATGAGAATATTTGGATGTTATAAACATTGCATATTCATTTTTTTCAAATTTATATGATATATTCATGCCAAAGGTACAAGTAATTCTTGCTTGTCTATCAGACTTTTAAGGCCGTGACAATAACAGTTGTAAATGCTAAAGGGATTCTTCTTTAGAAAGAGTTAACATCTATATCTGAGATAAATCTAGTCATTAGATGATTTGAAGGTTTCTATTGTCTAATTTCTGTTCTGGTTCTATATATGTTCATATGCTTCTTAATACTTTCACAGAAAGCATTTGGGTAAAAATTCTAAGCAAAAAGAGTAAATTATGTTTTATGATAATTACAAGGGAAATGCTTATATTACAGCATTCAAAATATTAAAACTTGTTTTGAATTTTTACATTAAATAAAATTATGACGAATAATCACATCATCTAAATAAGCTGCTTCTATTTTTTGAAACTTAACAATGTCAAAAGCCACTCACACACTAAGCTACAGAACAGTAATTAAATCACAATCTACACCAAATTCCTATTACCACTGTGAAAAGCAGAACAGAAAATGTTTTATAACACAGAAAAGGCTTTCTTTTTTTCACTCTTACCTTCTGCAACACAAACAGTCCACCACATAAGCCAAACAACCTGTGCTGAAAATCTCATTTTCAGGATCCTTTAGGGGCACATTTAATAGCCGACACTGCTCACACTATGTCAGCTGCTCTTCTGCTAAAAGCTGTGATTAGAGCAGCAAAGCACTTGCTCCAAAAGGAAGTTGAAACACAGTTTGGGAATGTAAGGGATTACTAGATGCTCCGCCCATCAGAAACTTTTGCAAAGTAAAAGAAAAAAAATCAATCACAAGCCCCAGCAATGCCAGAGTTGGAATCAGACTCCCACTGCACTCCCACTGAATGTTAACGCTGTGACCCACTTTTGTTTTTATAAACCCAGGCTGTTCTAAGTTGGAACATGTTCAGGTTCTTGGAATGTGCAAGGCAGTAACAGGTGATAAACTTCGGATTTCATTAACTCTCTAATTATTCAAACCCATTCAGATCTATTGTGTGTATACTTCAAAAGATAAAACAATAAAAGCACCTTTAAAAATCATTTACAGGGGTGTCTGGGTGGCATATTCGGTTAAGCATCCAACTTCAGCTCAGGTCATGATCTCCCAGCTCGTGGGTTCGAGCCTCCAGCCAGGCTTTGTGCTGACAGCTCAGAGCCTGGAGCCTGCTGCAGGTTCAGTCTCCCTCTTTCTCTGCCCTCCCCCCATAAATATAAATAAACATTAAAAAAATTTTAAAAGAAATCATTTACAGAGCTTGACGTTAGGCAACGCTTTCACAAACAAGACCCAGACAACGTGAGTGAACTTTGCCAAGAGTGCAGTGCTGGTTGATATTTGGGACCTGCTTTTCCCGCAAACCATGCACTTATTCTTTTTTTTTTTTTTTTTTTTAGTTTATTTATCTTTATTTTTTTTCAATATATGAAATTTATTGTAAAATTGGTTTCCATACAACACCCAGTGCTCATCCCAAAAGGTGCCCTCCTCAATACCCATCACTCACCCTTCCCTCCCTCCCACCCCCCATCAACCCTCAGTTTGTTCTCAGTTTTTAACAGTCTCCTATGCTTTGGCTCTCTCCAACTCTACACTCTTTTTTTTTTTTTTCCTTCCCGTCCTCCATGGGTTTCTGTTAAGTTTCTCAGGATCCACATAAGAGTGAAAACATATGGTATCTGTCTTTCTCTGTATGGCTTATTTCACTTAGCATCACACTCTCCAGTTCCATCCACGTTGCTACAAAGGGCCATATTTCGTTCTTTCTCATTGCCATGTAGTACTCCATTGTGTATATAAACCACAATTTCTTTATCCATTCATCAGTTGGTGGACATTTAGGCTCTTTCCATAATTTGGCTATTGTTGAGAGTGCTGCTATAAACATTGGGGTACAAGTGCCCCTATGCATCAGTACTCCTGTATCCCTTGGGTAAATTCCTAGCAGTGCTATTGCTGGGTCATAGGGTAGGTCTATTTTTAATTTTTTGAGGAACCTCCACACTGCTTTCCAGAGTGGCTGCACCAATTTGCATTCCCACCAACAGTGCAAGAGGGTTCCCGTTTCTCCACATCCTCGCCAGCATCTATAGTCTCCTGATTTGTTCATTTTGGCCACTCCGACTGGCGTGAGGTGATATGAGTGTGGTTTAGATTTGTATTTCCCTGATGAGGAGCGACGTTGAGCATCTTTTCATGTGCCTGTTGGCCATCCGGATGTCTTCTTTAGAGAAGTGTCTATTCATGTTTTCTGCCCATTTCTTCACTGGGTTATTTGTTTTTCGGGTGTGGAGTTTGGTGAGCTCTTTATAGATTTTGGATACTAGCCCTTTGTCTGATATGTCATTTGCAAATATCTTTTCCCATTCCACTGGTTGCCTTTTAGTTTTGTTGGTTGAAACAACTTTGCTGTTGAGAAGCTTTTTATCTTCATAAGGTCCCAGTAATTCATTTTTGCTTTTAATTCCCTTGCCTTTGGGGATGTGTCGAGTAAGAGATTGCTATGGCTGAGGTCAGAGAGGTCTTTTCCTGCTTTCTCCTCTAGGGTTTTGATGGTTTCCTGTCTCACATTCAGGTCCTTTATCCATTTTGAGTTTGTTTTTGTGAATGGTGTGAGAAAGTGGTCTAGTTTCAACCTTCTGCATGTTGCTGTCCAGTTCTCCCAGCACCATTTGTTGAAGAGACTGTCTTTTTTCCATTGGATGTTCTTTCCTGCTTTGTCAAAGATTAGTTGCCCATATGTTTGTGGGTCTAACTCTGGGGTTTCTATTCTATTCCACTGGTCTATGTGTCTGTTTTTGCCATGCACTTACTCTTTTAAGGACGTGTCACATACGTGTGTGAAACAACAGGATTACTCTCATTGGACACAAATGAGTTTAACAATTCAAAACTCAAGAAACTGGAATGCTGGATTGTTAAAACTCTATGTTGAAATACGATAAGCATGAAGAGAAGGGAAGCAAAGGGTCTGCTGAATCTCCAGAAGGTGAAGACGCCTCTGCAGCAGCACCGAGCTCAGGAAACCGCGCAGCACTAGGTCTCAGGGAAGCCCCGGTTGTCCCTTCAGTCAGTCCCTCTCGCCCTCCTCTCACCACACACAGGGTGACCCCTCTCCGGATCTCTGGGAACATGGAGTCCATTTGCCTGTCTGGTACTCTGCAGCAGCTGAGAGATCAGATCCTGAGTCTTTAGTATTCAGAGCCTTTCGTGAAAAACCGTGTGTCATTCAACCGCGCTGTTGGGTTTAATTGTGGATCATTAATTCTTAGGGCGTGTAATGTTCAATTCTTTGAACATATTTTATTTGTGTGCCTGCCACTGGGCATCTGGGTGGATTCTCGTTTGCAGCTAACAGAAATAGTGCCGCTCTGAGCCTATTATGAGGTTTTGGTAAAGACAGGTCGTCATTCCTGATGAGTACATACTGAGGAGTGAAATGGTAGGACACGACGCGTGAATACGTTTACGTGTACCAGGTAACATCAGAGAGTTTTCCAAAAGGATTCTGCTAACTGGTGTGCCATCAGCAGTGTATACATTGCTCCAAATCCTCAACACACTTGATGTCTCCAATCTGTGCGATTTTAGCCATTCTGGTGAACACAGAGCAGTACTTCTTTGTGGCTTTAATATGCCTTTTCCCGATGACAAATGAAGTGGAGAACTCGCATGTAGCAACTGGTCATTTAGATATCCTCTTGGGTGAATTGTCTATTCAAGTCTTTTCTGCTGAGTTATCTGTCTTTTACTTACCTCATTGTGGGAATTCTTTCTATACTCTTTGTACATTCTTGGACATATGTACTATAAATATTTTCTCCGTCGATGGGCTATTTGCTCAGTGTTACATGTTTTTTACTGAGCAGAATTTCTTCATTTTAAATTGAACAGTTAGATGTTTGGTTTTCATAGTTATGCTTGGGTGTAATTTTTTCAAACGTATTCTTCAAGCCTGCTTTGGAAGTTGGTAGCCAGCTTTGGAAGCTGGACACGTTTTCAGAGGGTTCAAACCACAAATTTAGGCTGAATTCACTGACACGTGTAAGCAGAAAAGAATTCTGGGTCACTAGTCGCCTTGCATGTCTATGGCTGTAGCCACAGCAGAGACAGTCCTTGTTAATGTCACGGGATAGAATCATTGCAATGGACAAAAAGAAAATGTTTGGAGCTTACAACCAAAAATAATTTTCTCGGGGCACCTGTGGCTCAGTTGGTTAAGTATCCGAGTCTTGGTTTTGGCTCAGGTCATGATGTCACACAGTTCCTGAGTTCAATCCCCATCAGGCTCCACACTATGAATGTGAAGACTGCTTGGGATTCTCTCTCTCCCTCTCTCTCTGCCCCTCTCTGCCCCTTCTGCCCCTCCCCCCCCCCCCCCCGGCACGTGCCTGTGCATGTACACTCACTCTCTCCCTCAAAATAAATAAATAAACTTAAAGAGGTTTTCTTAATTTTAATATTGAATTAAATTTAAAATTGTTTCCCGTTTGGATTAGTACCTTTCGTGTCGTATTTAAGACATCCTTGCCTAGTCCTAGGATGCAATAATGTTTTCCCCTAAAAGCATTGTTTTCTCTTTCACATTTACAACTCATTTGATTTTGTGTATGGTATCTGGTACTAAGAGCGACAGACATATTTTTAAAATATAGCTATCCAACTGTTCGGGCAATATTTCCTGAAAATATCACCTCCTTCCTACTACACTGCTTCACTCTGACTTTTGTCTTAAATCAGGCAACTGGTAATGTGTGAGTCTATTTCTTAATGTCCTCAGTAAGCTCAGTGAGTTCACCAAGCTCATCACACCACAAAAGCTAGAAGTCCTGCTTTAATTTTTTAAAAGATTGTCTTCTATGGTGTCGATTTCTGGTAACTTGGGGTTCTTCTAGTTATCTTTTACACTGATTTCTTGCTTAACTTTGTTTGTCTGAGATGTACTCTCAATAATTCCAATCTTTTAAAATTTCATAAGATTAATACTGAAAACATATAAGGAACTCAACACCCAACAACAAGATATAAACTTAACACCCAAACAACAAATAATCCAGTTAAGAAACGGGCAGAAGACATGAATACGCCTTTTTCCGGAGAACACATCCAGATGGCTAACAGACACATAAAAAGATGCTCGACATCTCTCAACATCAGGGAAGTACAACTCAAAACTACAATGACGTATCACCGCACACCTGTCGGAATGGCTAACATAAACAACACAGGAAACAACAGGTATTGGTGAAGATGTGGAGAGAGGGAAATCCTCTGGCAATGTTGGTGAGAATGCAAACTGGTGCAGCCACTCTGGGAAACAGTAGGGAGGTCTCTCAAAAAGTTAAAAATAGAATTACCCTACAATCTAGCAACTGTACTACTAGGTATCTACCCAAAGGATATAAAAATACTAATTCAAACGGATACATGCACCCCAATGTTTATAGTAGCAACAACAGCCAAATTAGGGAAATAGCCCAAATGTCTAGTGACTGATAAATGAATAAAGAGAGGGTGGCATACATATAACATAGACACATACATTCACATACGGTATACATATACATATACATAATGGAATACATATACATGTATGACGTACATATATATTTATAATACACACACACACACACACACACACAATGGAATATTTCCCAGCCATAAATAAAGAATGAAATCTTGCCATTGCAATGACATGGATAGTGCTAGAGAGTATAATTGCTAAGTGACATAAATCAGTCACAGAAAGAAAAATATCATATGATTTCACTCATATGTGGAATTTAAGAAACAAAACATAGTGGGGAAAAAGAAAAAGAAAAAAACAGACATTTAACTATAGAGAAAAACCTGTTGGTTACCAGAGGGCGGGGCGGGGGGGGGGGCGGGGTGGATGGAGATCTCCTCCATTCCCCCCACCAGCCCAAAGATTAGGAACACGACAGGGATGTCCACTCTCACCACTATTGTTTAACACAGTTGTGGAAGTCCTAGCTTCAGCAATCAGACAACAAAATGAAATAAAAGGCATCAAAACTGGCAAAGAAGAGGGAAACTTTCACTTTTTACAGAGGACATGATACTCTATATGGAAAACCCGAAAGACTCCACCAAAAGGCTGCTAAAACTGATACATAAAGGCAGCAAAGTCACAGGGTACAAAATCAGTACACAGAAATCAGTTGCATTTCTATACACCAATAATGAATCAACAGAAAGAGAAATCAAGAAATTCATCCCATTTACAATTGCACCAAGAACCATAAAATACCTAGGAATAAACCTAATCAAAGATATAAAAGACCTGTATGTTGAAAACTATAGTAAACTTATGAAGGAAATTGAACGAGACACAAAGAAATGGAAAAACATTCCATCCTCACGGATTAGAGGAATAAATATTGTTAAAATGTCAACACTACCCAAAGCAATCTACACATTCAATGCCATCCCAATCAAAATTGCACCGGCATTCTTCTCTTCTTCTCAGAGCAAATTTGTATGGAACCACAAAAGACCCTGAAGAGCCCAAGTAATATTGAAAAAGAAAACCAAAGTGGGAGTCATTACAACCCCAGACTTTAGCCTCTACTGCAAAGCTGTAATCATCAAGACCAGGTATCGGCACAAAAACAGATACATAGACAAATGTAATACAGAACCCAGAATAAGACCCACAAGTGTATGGCCAACTAATCTTTGGCAAAGCAGGAGAGAATATTCAATGGAAAAAAGTCTCTTTAGCAAATGGTGCTGCAAGAACTGGATAGCAACACGTAGAAGAATGAAACTGGACCACTTGGTTACATCATACACAAAAATAAACTCAAAATGGGTGAAAGACCTAAATGTGAGACAGGAAACCATCAAAACCTTAGAGGAGAAAGCAGCCAACAACCTCTTTGATCTCAGTCGCAGCAATTTCTTGCTCAACACATCTCCAAAGGCAATGGAATTAAAAGCAAAAATGAACTACGGGGACCTCATCAAGATAAACACCTTCTGCACTGCAAAGGAAACGATCCACAAAATGAAAAGGCAACCAATGGAATGGGAGAAGATATCTGCAAATGACATATTGAATAAAGGATTAGTATCCAAAATCTATAAAGAACTTACCAAACTCAACACCTAAAAAACAAATAATCCAGTGAAGAAATGGGCAGCAAACATGAATAGACACTTTTCCCAAAGAAGACATCCAGATAGCCAACAGACACATGAAAAGATGCTCACCACCACTCATCATCAGGGAAATACAAATCAAAATACAAACTCACACCCATCAGCGTGGCTAAAATTAACAACTCAGGAAACAACAGATGCTGGCGAGGATGTGGAGAAATGGGAACCCTCTTGCACTGCTGGTGGGAATGCCAAGCGGTGCAGCCACTCTGGAAAATAATGTGGAGGTTCCTCAAAACATTAAAAATAGAACAACCCTACAACCCAGCAATAGCGCTACTAGGAATTTATCCAAAGGATACAGGAGTGCTGATTCATAGGGTTACATGGACCCCAATGTTTACAACAGAGCTTTCAACATACCCAAATCATGGAAAGAGCTTAAATGTCTACCAGCTGATGAATGGATAAGAGGAATATATATATATATATATATATATATATATATATATATATATTCACTCGTGTGGAACTTGAGAAACTTAACAGAAGACCATTGGGGAAGGGAAGGGGAAAAAATAGTTACAAACAAAGAGTGAGGGAGGCAAACCATTAGAGACTCTTAAATACAGAGATCAAATGGAGGGTTGATGGGAGGGGGCTGGGGAAAGGGGAAAATGGGTGATGGGCATTGAGGAGGGCAACTGTTGGCATGAGCACTGGGTATTGTATGTAAGCAATCAACGATGGGAATCTACCCCCAAAACCAAGAGCACACGGTACACACTGTATGTTAGCCAATTTGACAACAAATTACATTAAGAAAAAAAAGAGATATTGTTTGTGATGAAGACACACTGGAGGTGACCACAAGGTCCACTCGGAGAGGACCTCTTCCATCACCACACAGCAGGGAAGAAGGCTCAGCGTCCCTGAGCTTGCTGACCTGGAAAATGTCCCCACGATCTTAAGTGAAAAAACAATACAGATAAAGCATAATTCCATTTGGTTGTATTTTTAACCATACACAACAAAACTGTACGTTTTCATAAGCACACATATACGTGTATTCAAGAAGGCTGACGAGGATGTATGCATCAAATGCTACGGTTACTTCTAGGAGAAAAGGTTTGTGAGGTGAGGGGGCTTTGGATTTCTCGGAACTGTTCCTATGAATACTTCCTAATTTATGTTTAAAGGCTGAACAACTCTGTAAAAATACACTACAAATCACCGAAATGTACCTTTGGAGTTAGTGGATTTTGTAGTATGTAAAATATATCTCAAGAAAACTATCAAAATAACTTAGGAGCATCTGGGTGGCTCAGTCACTTAAGCGTCTGACTCTTGGTTACAGCTCAGGTCATGATCCCGGGGCACATGGATTGAGTCCCATGCTGGGGGATTCTTTCTCTCGCTCTCTCTCTGGCTCTGCCCACTGACATCCTCTCCTTTTCAAAAATAAATAATGAAAAACAGAATTAAAAGAGAGGATGATGATGTAGATGATGAAGAAAAAGGTGTTAAGGCAATGAAAGACCAAGAAAGACCAAGAAAATGTCACAGACCAGAGACTAAGACAACATTTATATGCAAAGTGGTATGGAAAGACATTTCATGGCAAAACTGGGGGAATATGAAGAAAGTCTACAATTGTATTCATAGGACTGTGCCAATGTTAATTCCTTACTTTTGATACCTGTACTCTGGTTATTAAAAACGTTATCGTTACAGGAAGCTGGATAAGAACTCTACACTATCTTTGCAACTCTTCCGTAAATGTAAAATTACTAGAAAAAAAAAAATCAGCAGCAGCAAATACACTTGGCCCAGATATAAAGACACCTCCACAGGCTCATTGCCAAGGCCACAGTGGCCCACCCCAGAAAAACCTGTTTGTTTTTTTCTCGTGTAATCCTTTATTCATATGCATTGGAAGCTGTCATTTCTCAAATCTTTCCCCAGTTTTACCCAAGCTTTTCCCCCAAAGGCACAGCAGACTGACACAGTACCTGTTCCCCAGCAAGGCAATGGCACAGAGGTCACCCTTCTGTACCTGAGGCAGACCAGCAGGGGGCACCACGAGTCCTGGCAGCATCAAATCTGCAGCAAACAAAACAAAAGCATCACAACCTGTATTCTGCCTCTAAACAATTCCAAGTTCTACTTCATCATTTATTCATTCACTCAACCTACAAACCTTTATCAGGTATCAGCAAGGTTATTCATAATGAAAATTAAAAGACGGCAACCCGAGTATCACACCATTTCCCTAGGGGGGCTAGTGGTCCAACTGAAGCACCAAGGCCAGTTCCATGACCTATCTTATTCTGGTTTCCTAAATTTAGCTTACTGACTTAAAGGACAGCATATGGCAGTTCACGAACTGTTTTCTCATTGAAGTACAAAGTACAGGGCTGATTGAAGCCTTTCAACAGCGTCGTAGAGGCCCAGGGACCTCACAGAAGCAGTCAAGAGAGAGATGAAACGCAAACGGGGGAAAAATTCCATTTTTCAACCATATGAACCCAGGAAGTGGGTACATTTATTGGAGTAGTCGGTCCTTCCTAAGCGGGTTTCAGTAGATAGCCAGAATATAGGGAAATCTTCTTACCTGCTCCCCCCATCAGTTTTTCAAGCACCGGAGGCCACGTCGTGAAAGCTGGGAGAAGGTCAGGATAGGACCACAAGGCATGCACTGCCCAAAAAGAGACACAGATTTATTGCCAAAAAGTCAATCCCCTGGGGCACTGGCAAAGCCAAACGCGAAGGCCACTTTAATTCAGGGACAGTAAAGGAACTCAACTCAAAGCTAGAGAAGAGGCTGTGAGGCCCAAAGAGGGTTCATTCTGGTTTGTTTTGTTTTTAATTTAAACTTATTTATTTAAATTCATGTTAGTTAACATACACCGTAGCGCTGGTTTCAAGGGGTTTCATTCTAAGGCAGATTCTTAAAAACCTGGATGTCACCTGAGACTGGGAGGCCCCATCATTCCACCTGATTGTAGCTGCAGAAATGCGCACAGCAGGTAAAAGCGGGGACAAAGACCCAAGGAGGATTCCATTTGTGACCTCAGAAACAAGTAGACTAAGAACAGGGCACCAGCCTGTAAACAATTTGGAAATTTCCGCATGTTTATTATTTGTATTCCCTCTGTTTTCATAGTGATTAGTGGTAAAAACCCTTAGATCAAAAAGTGCCCGTGTCCGTACAGCAGCAAAGTGGGGTGGGGGCAGCAGCGGCCCAAGGAGACCGCCCTACGCTGCTGTAGCCCAGCTTAGGGCAAGAAAAGCCCCAGTGACAAAGCAGGTGTCAGCAGCTAGAGACAAAAGGACCCTAGATGTCTGAGATCTGTCACAAGGAGAGAAACCAAAGGATCCTGAGAGCCAGACAGAGCCGAAGGAAGAATCCCTGGGGAGTATCTCCATGGGAGTACATCACTAAGACAGCTGGGTACGTGGTTTCATTAACCCAGCTTCTTTCCTATCACAGGATCTTTTCAGTCTCTAAAGAAAATCCTGCTAGTCATCCTTTTAAGACGTATTTCTCACATGTTCTGAAATGCCACCCTTTTCGAGACCCCTGCTCCATCCCTAGTTAACCCACTAGGAACTACTATTCCTTCATCTCAGAATATCTCTTGGCAACCACGCTCTTTCTGTATTGGCCCTTTCATTCTCCCTCCTACGGCAGTAAGTTTCGACCTTGAAAGACCCAATTCTAGGGACACTGGGCCCGAAACGATTCTAAGGATGGTACTGAGAGATTTGGCACTTACTGTTTTGAGTAAGACAGGTGAATGAAAGAAATAAGGAGAAACGGATGCCAGGCAAGCATTACAGTAATGGCCATCCTGTTGCCATACCTGTCGGATACAGATTTTTCTCCACTTCGAACAGGATGGGGTTACCACCGCTCACGTACACAGTCACTGCATCCCCTCTGTGAGCATACAGTTTCACAATGTTGAGCTCCTCCTTTCCAGGTACCAACACAGAGACCTGATCTGTTCCTAGAGTGGGGAAAGCAGCCATCACATCAGCCCGAAGCTGTCTCCTGCAGAAAGCAAACCAATGAGTGGTATGAATCGTGCCTGGAATGCAAAGGATTCGGGAGGACTTACTATCAAATCAAAGGGCCAAGGAAAAACTGCTTTATGATGCCCTACTCTCCTACACTCTTCCAAAACATCCTATTCTCTTTCACATCCAATGTCTCCTCTATTGTCACATATTCTTGGGGGCAAGACTTTCCATTTTACGAAGAAAGAGGGAAACTGAGATCCAGGCAGTAACCAAGTTAGCCTGACTTGGGAAATTCAGCCCTTCCTTCCTGACTCTATGCCTAGCCCTCGCACCCACTCCCTTCTCTATATGCTTGGCAAACCTGTCCCGATGCTTAAAAAGCTATACCAGGGCACCAAGAGTGACAACTATAGAACACGGGGTCCAAAATTCGCAACGTGCTATCTGCGTTTGCGACACTGTCTGAACAGATACAGGTCTCCTCAAAACATGTCCCGTAATTCTCCCTCACCTCTCCCTCCATCTGTCTGTCTCTCCTGCCAGAAGTAATCACTAGACACTGTTCCTCCTATCGTTGTAGTTCCCGGTTCCCCATCTGATTTCTCCTCAGGGACTTAAGCTCTTAGGAGAGTGGCACCCTGTCTGTCTGTCTTCCTTCCTTCTTGCCTTTCTTTCTTTTTTGGCGCCCTCCGCAATACCTTCTATAGATCGCAGTCAGTAAGCGCCGATCGAAGTACGTTTTCCTTTAAACGAACGACACTATCCAAAAGATAGCCTGGGAGATAAATCAGGCCTCCTCTCCCTCTTCACCCTCAAAACATGTCTATTCCAGCCTGGTCCCCTGGGGTCCCTTCCCCCGCTGGACCCCTCGGCCTCCACCCCGGGTCGGCTGAGCTAGTCCAAAAGGGCTGTGGGCCAGCCGGGATGGAGAAATGGCTGGGTGTCCTGGTGGGCGGAACAGGGCCCTTCTCTCCCTCACCTGTCCGACCCCTTGATGGCCGTGTTGGACTTGACCCGAAAGGCCTTGGCAAACATGTCTGCTGGAGTGGCCTGGGGAAGAGAAGGAGAGCACAGACGCCAGGGGCCGTCAGGAACGCGACAACGCGGCACCGTCCCGACCCGCAGCCCTGGGGGCAGCCATGCTGGGGCCCGGCCGGGAAAGAGGCCCGGCTGGAAACCCGGGCCGCGCAGCTTCGCGGCTTTGGCCGCTGCCGAGACCGCGGCCGCCCCTACTGACAGGACCCGGAACTGAAGCAGGGAGGGCGGGGCCCGGGGAAGGCGGGGCGGATTCCCGCTCCGGCCCTGCGCCTGCGCGACTGGCTGGCTCCTGCACGCCTGCAGGGGTCCCGCGGTGGCTAAGGTGCCTCTGTCTATTGCCGCTCAGTAGGCGTTAGGGCGTCTTGACTTCCCTTCAGTTTAATTCAGCCCCACAGAAGTACGTGACCGTTGTGTTTTATTCGTTTCGTAGCCCTCTCGAATGGTTTTCTTAAGGGCTTTGTTTGTCTTTGCATTTAATTGCACGCTAGGAAGTCTCCGAATTTTCTCTTTTGTTTTAAATTTACATGGGGTGATAGCAATACGGGGAATCCGCCCTCGTCCAAGGTTTGCGCCTCCTGTTATGAGTAAAAACACTACAAACAATCTTCCAATCTGTTTTAAAATTTTTTTGACCACCTGTAGGTAACTTTTGCAAAGCGTTATTGCATTTTGGGTCAGGTGTTATATGGGGAGGGGAGGGTTTTCCAAAACTAATTAAATTATTCACGTTGTTTAATAGAAAAAAAAAAAAAATCTGTGAGCCAGATTAGGGTCAGGTTATGGCTTGGCTTCTCCCTAGCAATGTGATCCTGAGCCAACGACTTATTCTTTCTAAAACCCTTGAATTCTCTGAAAGATGTGCATGGAGTACCTATGTCATAGGGTTTCCATGAGAAACGATTGAAGTAATGAGTGTGATGTGCTACACAGTGTTTTGCAAATTTCCAGTCATATCTTTCAAAATTCTGACAGGTGTGAAGTTTTGGGTTTCCCTGAAAGGGACTGCTGTGTGCCCTGGAGGCATGGATTTAAAGACCTGGGGTCTTGGCTCCTACTAGGTTAATTTTTGCGCATGGAACGGTTAAGGGCAGAGTGTCCATCCACCAGGAAATAAATACTAATTGCTCGTTCGCTGACACAGTTACACAAAGGAGGATTTCACACTGCGCGTCCAAAGATTAGGTCTCCCAGTGTCTGCCCGCCACCAGGATTCTTACAAGGGCCCCTAACGTGGCCTGGGGCCAGGCGCAACTTGGGCTCCTCCTACCCTTCTGACCCAGGAGGCCTTTATTCTCAAGCACCCCAGCGACAAGGCCAAGGTCAGAGGAGCCCAGAGGAGGGCAGTGCCAGACAGCCTTTTCCCTTCTGGCTCCCAACGCAGCCACATGTGGGGACGCTTGATCCAGACTGTGCTGTTGACCAGTGTCTACCGCAGCACAGCTACTGAGGCAGCCTCTGTGCAGGGAGCTGAGGAAGGCTAGTCAAGAGAAGATTAGAATAATAAATACGAAAACAGCAAGGTACAGATAAATGTGTAAAATCACCTCCCTTCTATATATTGAAAAAAGGAGATTAATAAACACTGGGAGGATGACAGAAACTAAGAAAAATATAACTTTATTAAATGAGGAACAGATAAATGATGGAAAAAGCTTACTCTTCACAGAGCCTTGTCATGTGACTTTGACTTTTTTTTTAAAAAATTTTTTTTTCAACGTTTTTTAATTTATTTTTGGGACAGAGAGAGACAGAACATGAACGGGGGAGGGGCAGAGAGAGAGGGAGACACAGAATCGGAAACAGGCTCCAGGCTCCGAGCCATCAGCCCAGAGCCCGACGCGGGGGCTCGAACTCACGGACCGCGAGATCGTGACCTGGCTGAAGTCGGACGCTTAACCGACTGCGCCACCCAGGCGCCCCGTGACTTTGACTTTTGAAACATGTAGCTGTTTTTCATATCTAAAAAGTTTAGCTTAATAGAGGAAGAAGCATGATTTAAAATTAAAATATGAATGCAAATAAATGTAAAACTGTATTAAGTTGGGAAGTGAACCAGAAGGTTCAGAAACCTTCAGGATTATTTGAAGTCATTTTGGAAGAGAGTACTTACATTCAGAGTTGAACATCCCGGGACAAAATCAATGCCAAGACATTGTAACCTTCATTCAGTAAGTTACCTGGTAGTAGTAATGTTTGCATTAAACTTTTTATATTATTTTTGCAAATATTGAAATATAAGAATATGTGAGTAAAGAGAAGAGACAGAAAATGTACTAGAAAGTTTTTAACCCTGTGTTATTAAACTTGAATTGTAAGATCCAATAGGAGCAAATGAATTTTAAATTTCACTTCTATTTCAGTCTTCTGACAAGCAAAAAGACATTTAAAGACGTTTCCACAGTGTTGAACATTTCTATTTCAGCATCATTCTCTTCACAGCATGGTACAATTCTTGGGTTCTAAACACTATTTCCCAGTAAAAGGAATCAGACCCCTTTGGAAAGGTGTATGCTTACAGGCGTTGGGCAGGGAAATACCCAGCGAGCCTGGAACATCATGTTGTCTTAAGAAATGCTCAAAGAATGATGGGGTATAACAAAGCAATCAGCAGCTAGTTTCAAGAGGCTCTCAACTAGCCAAATTTGGGATACTTTGAGTTTCAAAGACAATGCCTAGAATTAATTATGACAAATTGAATAAATAACAATTCAGGAATCCATGCTGATTATCTATCTATCTATCTATCTATCTATTTATTTGTTTATTTATTTATTATTGTGAGAGAGAGAGGAGAGCTCGGTGGGGAGAGTGGGGCAAATGGAAAGAGAGAAAGAATCTTAAGCAGGCTCCCCACTCAGCGCACAGCCCAGAGCTCGAGCCCTGGGCTCGATCCCATGACCTGAGCCAAAATCCTGTTGGATGCTCCACTGACTGAGCCACCCAGGTGCCCCGGTGATACATTAAAAAATATACATATATATATATATATATATGGGGCGCCTGGGTGGCTCAGTCGGTTGAGCATCTGTCTTCAGCTCAGGTCATGATCTTCCCGCTCTGAGTTCACGTCCCGCGTTGGGCTGTGGGCTGACAGCTCAGAGCCTGGAGCCTGCTTCAGATTCTGTGTCTCCCCCTCTCTCTGCCCCAACCCACTCGCATTCTGTTTCTGTCTCTCTCAAAAATAAACAAACATTAAAAAAAAATTTAAAAAATGTGTATATATGTAAAGCTATCAGAAGGTCACTATCATCAAGTTCTTATTCTAAAATATTCCTATTTAGTACCAAGGGCACAATAGTTGGATTCTAAACACTATTTCCCAGTAAAAAGAATCACGGGTGCCTGGGTGGCTCAGTTGGTTAAGTGTCTGACCTCCACTCAGGTCACAATCCCGTGGTTCACGGGTTCAAGCCCTGCGTCTGGCTCTGTGCTGACACCTCAGAGCCTGGAGCCTGTTTTAGATTCTGTGTCTCCCTCTCTCTCTGCCCCTCCCCCACTCATGCCCTATCTCTCTCTCTCTCTCTCTCTCTCTCTCTCTCTCAAAAATAAATAAACATTAAAAAAAAGATTCAGACCTTTTTGGAAACATGTATGCTCTCAGGTATTGGGCAGGGAAGTATACAGCAAGCTTGGAACATCATGTTGTACTAAAGAGAAAAGAAATGCTCAAAGAATAATGGGGTACAACAAGGCAATAAGGAGCTCATTTCAAGAGGCTCTCACTAGCCAAATTTGGGATAATTTGAGCTTCAGAAATAATGACTATATTTAATTGTGACAGTTGAATAAATAAAAATTCATGAATTCATGCTGATACATTTATTATTTTTTTATTTTTTAATTAATTAATTAATTATTATTATTTTATTTTTTTGAGAGTGCAAACTCAATGGGTGGAAGAGGGGCAAAGGGAGAGAGAGCAAGAATCTTAAACAGGCTCCACACTCAGCACAGAGGCTGAGCTGGAGCCCAGGGCTCAATCCCATGACCCTGGGATCATGAACTGAGCCAAAATCTAGTCAGATGCTCAACCAACTGAGCTACCCAGGCTCCCCACTGATACAACTTTTAAAAAAAGAAAAAGAAAAAGAAAGAATATCTCTAAAGCCATCAGAAGGTGGCTTTATCAAGTCCTTACTCCAAAAATTGGAAATTAAAGAGCAAATATAAAGATTTACCAAATCTTTTTAGGTAAAAGTATTAAGGAGTTGGCAAATCAGCACTCATCTTTACATGGGAATGGCAATAAATGCAGAAAAATATTAGAATTAATCTTAAAATTTACTATTTCGCAGCCAAAAATGAAAATAATTGGTTATAGGCCATATTGGTTACAAGGCAAGTGTCGTACATACATTCCACAGGCTTTGGGTGAAAGGTTCTGGAGAAATAGTATATACACCAATATTGACAGCAAAGATAACTTGTGGATTGTAACAATATTCCTTTAAATGTGAGAAAACTGTCATTTGTGATTCAGATTTAGATAAATCGGCTCCAGCAGAGACAGCCTGGTTTCTCATTCTGAGAATACCACTTGATTTGATGCAAATGAAGGAAGAAGATATCACCTTAAGATACTTTTACCTTGGATGAGCACTGGGTGTTGTATGGAAACCAATTTGACAATAAATTTCATATATTAAAAAAAATACTTTTACCTTGCTTATATCTTTATTTTCATCCTAAAAATTTCATGTTTTTGTAGAAGTTAAAAATGTTTTCGGTCAACTGATTTTAACTGTTTATGTTGTTTGAAATGTATGAATTTAAAAATTGCATTTCAGACTCTTGTGGTTGAATGTGTTCAAAACTCTCTATACCAACAAAATCGTGGAGATGTCATTAGATTTGAACATCTTTACCAAAGAGGTCTTCATAGTTCTCAACATGTATTGCCTTACTTTATCTTTATTTTAAAACAACATATTCTTGTGGTTCAAAGGTGATGTATAGTAAAGACAGATACAATGGAGAATGCAGGTTAGTATTAAGAAGTTAAACAGCTACTCTTAACCCTAGTTTCTCTAAATTCTGCTGTCAATTTTTTATTGTGCTTCCTGACAATCTTTGTTTTATAAATATTTATTCAGTGTTCAAAGCACACTGTGTGTGTGTTTACACTTGACATCAGATTTTTTGTTACTTTTCATGTCATGTTATCATAGTTATGTACCCAGTTCGATTCTAATCTCCCTTTATTCTTTCTTTAATTTTCATTGTGCTAGAGAGTTATCTTGTAGGAGATCATGTATTCCATTCTTTTTTTGGTATATCTTTCTTTTGATAGATAAGCAAAAGTAAGTAATAACTACTTACATCGTGTTAACATAGGTATGACGTAGTTAGGTTTTGAAGTGTTTTTGAAGTGAAACTGTTTTGAAGATGGAAAAGCCTTTTCTCCCATTTCCTCCAAAACGGACGGTCTCAGGAAGCCTCAGAAGTTACCGAGGAAGATTTGAGAAAGGTAGGAGAAAGATGCATAGAAGTCGTCACTGAAGTGATTGAATCTCATTTCTTGTCATAGATATTTTTTTAATAGGACACAAAGCATTTTGGTTTGCCAAGTTTTAATGAAGTGCTTTTAAGAAGTGATTTATTCACTTCTCAGATTATAATTACATCATCCATGAAATATTTAACACAGATTCTGATATGAATATAAAGGAGTTTAACAATACCTGACAAAATAAGCATGAAAAATTTGAATAAATGTACATGTTTTAATTTTAGGACTGCATCTTAACCATATTTTGTACACAAACAGGATAGGTCAGTTTCCCGTCCCAACAGGTTGCTCGGAATGTTTGTTGTGATGTCTGTCTACGATATCCAGAATTACATTGAAATTGAACAGTTTCCCTTGTTTGGAAATATCTCTTTTTCTTAGAAGACCATCCTAATTGTATGTTATGTTTTCTCATGGTTTCTTCTGATACTATACAAACATCTGAAGATTTAAAAAAAATGAACATAAGCATTAAGTAGTAAACAAATATTTTCCACAGAATTTCAGACTTTCAAAGTAGAATTGTCTGCACTGGTCCAGGGCTTTGTTCTCAAAACCTTTTCCAACCAGTTCATTGACAATCCATCACATAGATGTAAATCATTTTAAATGATTAACGATGTAAAAATGAGGTACTGTGTTTAAGGTGTGCTAATTAAATGTTATAATGAAAGATGCATCATGTCAATAACAATAGGAAGAGCTTTCATTAAAGAATATTTTGGTGCTGTGGTTGCTTGAATAAGACCTTTTTTCTAATTTTATTTCTTCACATATTAATATTTGGTAGTCAAACATTTGATAGAATGATTGTGGTTAATCCATGAATATTCTGTTAATAAAGCAAAACACCTTTCTCATTATAGTGATTTTCCCAGGATCCAGGTGAATATTAAGATATTTACCCAAGCACTTTGGCGGTTCTGACCACTGTCCATATCTGCATGTGATGACCTTGTTTCCCTCAAGCACATACAAGGACTGGCACTGGTACTCAACAGATGACCCTGGAGCATATTCTGATGTTGGGAATGTGGTCATGTCTCCATTGTCAATAGCCGGAGGGGGCCCACATTTTTCTTTAGGGTCTAAAAAAGAATATTATTTGATTTATTGAACATCCAAAGAAAAACAGGGTAAAGTAAAGCAAATAAAAATATAGCACAATATACAACATCAAGACTGGTGATTTCTGCTGACAGAAATGATTCATTGGAGAAATTCTAATCACTGAAACTGAGAAGAACACTTTTAAGCACTTCCTTTTATCCCACATGAAAGCACACACAAAGCATTAACAAATTGTCTGCTTTGTAGTATTCTGGTATTAAAAAACATTTTCCCTAGTGAATAAATGCCAGACAGATGGAGAGCTAATATACACAAAGAAATTTTCTCATTAGTTACAACATATTGTAGTGTCTATTGGATCTCAAGTCACTGTGTATTGACTTTCATTGTTATTACAAAAGAAACATCAGCTTTAATTAAGTCAAAGAATTACAAATTTGTATAATGTGAAAGGGAATTGTTGGCCTCCTATTCTGGACAAGGTGAGGTAGAAACATTTCTGCTAATCCCTTTGCTAAGTAAAACTAAAAACCCTGAACGTATCATAAAAAACAATAAAAGGGATTATGGAAGTTGCAGAGTAGATATCGATCTCATCAGAGACCTTGGGATTCAAGGAATTACACTGTAGTTAGTGAATTTGGGTTTTCATTGTCTCTTCTATGGATCCTGGACTGAGCACTGAAGAAGACTGGAACCCAGAAACAATATCAAGTTCATGGAAAAAAAAAAAAAATTCCAAGAATTGCCTGCTCTCTTTAGCCAAAGGCCCAGGAAAGGAGTATTCTAACAAGACAGAAGTATTTTTTTACAGTATTCGAATAACTCCAAAAAAACATCATCAAGAAACCATGACCATTCCTCTCCACGTGTTGCTCAGAGATCAACAGTGATCAACACAGGCCAAGTCAGGTGCCCAGACTTCTATCCACACTCAGGGAACAAGACGCCTCTCCACTTTCCATGGTGTCAGTGGAGGCCAAGTGGGAAGTCTGGACTTTGCACTCTGGCAGTTTTGGAGGCCTGATAAATAAGAGATGTCAATAAAATCCGGAGCCTTAAAGCATAATATCCAAAATGTCTAGAATACAACTGAAAATCATTCATTATAGGGGTGCCTGGGTGGCTCAGTGGGTTGAGCATCCAACTCTTGATTTGCGCACAGGTCACGATCTCACGGTTCCTGAGTTTGAGCCCTGTGTTGGGCTCTGTGCTGGCAGAGAGGAGCCTGCTTGGGATTCTCTCTCCCTCTCTCTGCCCCTCCCCTGCTCACACACTGGAATGAGTGCTCACTTTCCTAAAATAAATACACCTTTAAAAAAAGAGAGAAAAACATCACTCATTATGCCAAAGACCAGGAAAACCTCAAAAGAGAAAAGATAATCAACACATGGCAACACTGAGATGACACAGAGAATGGAATTATTTAGTGATGGTTTTTCAAAATCCAATGGGAATTATAGCACAGAAAAATAGAATAATGGATTTTTAAAAATCCTCACTGGATGGGCTCTATCATGGATTACACATGACAGAAGGATAAATAAACTCGAATATAGAATACAGACTACTCACTTTGAAAACAAACAAAAGTGGACAGGGCTTCAGGGACCAGTAAGAGTATAGCAAAAGACTGGACAACCAGAAAGGGAAAAGAAAGGGGTTAGAGATGAAAACAAACAAACAAACAAACAAACAAAGAAAAAACCCTCAAACAATAATGGCTGAAAATCTCCCATGTTGGGCACAAGGCATAAACATTCATACTGAAAAAGCCAAACAGGATAATCCTAAAGAAATTCAAGCCAAGATACATCATAATCAAACTGAGGGAAACTAAAGAAAAGGAAAAATCTCAAAAGCAGCTACACAGAAATTAGGCAAACCTCTAAGGGAAAAAGGGTTCAAGTGTCCGTGGGGTTCTCATCTGCGTCCATGGATCCAGAGAGAAGTGACAACGTTTCTCAAGTGCTAGAAGAAAAGAAACTGTCATCTCTGAATGCCACATCCAGTGACGCCATCCTTAGGATACAAGGGAGAAATAAAGACGTTCTGAGACAATGGAAAAGGGGGAAAATATCTCCAGCAGATCTACCTTTAAAGAATTGCTAAAGGAATTCTTCAAATAGCACCGAAAAGATAACAGAAGGAGGACTGAGACTTCATGCAGGAAGAAAGAACAAGGCAACTGAGAAAAATAAGGGTAAATATAATAGACTCTTTTTCCTAAGGAGTTTGTTATATTGGATGTTTGGGCAACATTGTATCATTTCCTATAGTGCTCAACATATGTAGAAGAAACACTTAACATTTATCCCCCCCCCCCCCACCAAAAGGTATTTATGTTTAAAATGCGGGAGGGTAAGAGGTGCCTGAGGGTTTTAGTCACTTAAGCACCTGACTCTTGATCTCAGCTCAAGTCTTGATCTCAGGGTGGTGAGTTCAAGCCCCGCAATGGGTTCCACGCTGGCTGTGCAGCATACTTAAAAAAAAAAAAAAAAAAAAGTAAAATAAAATAAAATGTGGGGAGGATAAATGGACCTAAATGGAAGTAAGGTTTCCACATTTCACTTGAAGTGGTAAAATGTCAATTCCGGGAGGAGTGATAAGCTATCTATGTACATCTTAATATTAGGGCAACCACTAATGAAACTATACAATGAGATATGCCCCCAAACAATATAGAGGTGTCAAAATAATATTATTTTAAGATGTTTCAAAAATCTACAGTGATGAGAAGAAAGGAAATGGAAGTGAGAAACAGGAAACACAAAACAAACAGTAAAATGCCTGACACAGCCCCTAATCTATCAAAAACTACTTTAAGTGTAAGTGGTTTAAATACTTCAGTGAAAAGACTGAAATGGCAGAGCGCGCACGTAAACAAGAACCGACCGTCTGGCGTCTAAAGAAACTCGCTTTAAACGTGAAAACATAGGTGGGATCAAAGTAAAAGACTGGAAAATATATATGCCAGGCGAAAGTGGATTTGAAAACAAGTGGCTATAATATCGCCTTTGTTGGCTTCCCTCTTTCGTAAACTCTAAATGCTGGAGTGTCCTATGATCGAGTTCTCAGACTTTTTCTTCAGTATACACTAATTCCTGGGTTGAGCTCAACTAGTAACCTTCCTTTAAATATAATCCACACGCTGAAGAAGCCCAAATTTGTATCAAATTCTGGGATCACGCCCCAGCTGCGGATTCCATGTCTCCAAGTGGAATTTCATAGAGCTGTCAAATGTCCTCAATGTATCTTTAATACACTTATTCCTCAGGAAATAACCGAGTGTCTTAATGCTTAACACAGAGAGAATTTTCCATGATTCCAGCTGTCCTAATCTGGTCAAATCTTTCATAAAATAAATACATCCACAAAAAGTCCACTGAAAGAAAAAACTGGATTTTAAGCACCATCACTTTATTAGAGATTAAAAATGAACCAAAATAACTACTTCATTATATATTTATATTAACATATTTAGTCCCTGAAATTATCTCTTAATAGTTAAAGAGAATATTTTAAGGGAAATAAAACACTTTACCTACGCACTGAGGTGGTGGTGTCCAGTTCCCATTTGAACATGTCACTTCTCTGCCCCCAACCAGGTAAAAAGGTATGATGCACTCATAACGTGCCCTCTGACCAGGCAGATACTTAGACATCTCATCCAGTATAATAGCATTTTTCACTCTGGGTGGATTCCCACAGGAAATATCTGAATAGAAAGAAAAAAAGTCGCATCTCTAACATAATGGTCATTTTGAATCGCAAATCAGCGAATGGGATTCCAAATAGATCTCTAAGAGGATTTTAAATCAACAGTTAATCTGTCATGAAAGGCTGCTAATTTTAAGAAATTTACATATAAGATTGAAGAAAAGGAGATAAAGCAATATCTTTTCTTTTATAAGACTTGGCAAAATAACAGAAAAATAAATGTATAATTGACAAAAACAGCCTTCAATGATTCTTTCTTGCAAACGCTTAAGGACATTTCAATGCATAATGTATAATTCACCAGTGAGATTCAGGTGGACGTAAATGTAACAGGCTATAGGGATGGTTCCTAGACTGGAGTATACACTGAATCCCTTGGGAATTGTTAAGACACTTTCAGGGTTGCAGCCCCAGAGTTTTTGCCACCACAGGTCTGAGCAAGCCTGTGAATTCACATTTGCGTTTCTAACCATTTCCCAGAAGATGCTGATTCTGTTCTTCCAGAGACCACAGTTTGAGAACCACTGGGCTTTCAGATTGACCACTGAGTACACAATTCTATCCCTTTATGTTAAAACATAAACTTCTTCGACCTGGCCTCCAAGAATAATCCATGTCCATTTCATAAGTGCTGTTAGAAGGAATTGCATATTATATTAGTGAAGACATTTTGACAAATAGGTTTCAAAATTTCATTGAAGTACCTCTGCATATTGGCTTTCCTATCCATTGGCTGTTAATACACTGGATAGTATTTGGTCCATCCAAAAGGTAATTATTTGGACATTTATAAGTCACTTTTTCTCCTGACCTATAGAACGTCTTCTTCGGGCCTATGGGTGTGGCATTACCGAAGTCGGGTAAGCTAAAACAATCCGTGTCTGAAAGAAAAAGAATATGTACTTGTTCAGTAAATATTTTAAAATACATAATGGCTAATAACTATAATGTAGAATAATAGGTACACATCGAACCAATGAATACCTTGCAAAATTTTTCTTATACCTTGAAAAAATATGTTAGAAGTCTTCCTTATGTTATATTGAATAGTCCTATGTTTATCAAAGTATAACATGGGGATGATGACGTAAGTCTGAAGAGATATGGATACATGTAATGCTTGATCACACGTCTTACATTCAAATTCTTTCTTGCCCATACAAGCCATCTACCTTATGTATTTGTATTTTCACCTCTGTCAAAATCTGTTACCCTTATTCATGTCAAATATCTCAGAAAACTATACGTACAAGGAGATAACTGACAGACTAACAGTAAATTGAATAATGATGGGATTGATGAGCAGGGACCAGCTGTGACACAGGAACAGAGATGAGAAGTCTGAGGATGCGTATCACAGGAGGTCTAATGTGCACACACGGTGACATGAAAGTGAAAGAATTTGGCTCATGCTGTCACACTTTTATTATTACTACGGCTATTAATTCTCTACTAGAATCCACAGCTTCCCAGAGATACCCTGTTGAATTCTGGAATTACTGCCTAGTTTCATATTTGTATCATTTATGCTCTGAATTAAGAATATTTATCAATCGCAGAGGAAAATTAAATACACTATACTTTTGCACTCTGGTGGATGGGACCATTTTCCTCCTATACATCTTATGAATGCAGGTCCATTAATCTCAAAACCTTTGGTGCATTTGTACGTTACTTCTTCCCCATATTGGTAACTGTCTGACACGTGAGATAGAATACCATGTGGAATCAAGGGTGGTGGCTCACAAGAAAGTCCTAAAAAAAGAAAGAGACAAAGAAAGAATGACTCCATGTTTTACTAAAACTGAAACTTAATTTTATGCATTGGTTGACAAATTTGGCAGTTTATTTGAAAAAAATAACACAGGATCTGCAATTATATCACGGAGACGGTGTGCAAATGCTTCCCAAAACCATCATTCTGATGTATCCAGTTGACAACCTGAGTAGGAATTTGAAACTAAACATGTCAGTACATTATCAGCCATAGCGACTTCTTTCTAGATTGGTTTCCTGAGGCAAGGGAAACAAAAGCAAAAATAAAGTATTGGGATTACATCAAAATAAAACACTCGTGTACAGTGAAGGGAACAATCAACAAAACTAAAAGACAAGCTACAGAAAGGGAGAAGATATTTGTGAATGATGTAACTGATAAAGCGTTAGTAACCAAAATATATAAAGACCTTATAAAACTCAACACCCCCAAACCGTAACCCAGTTAAAAATGGGCAGAAGGCAAGAACAGACATAGATCCAAAGAAGACATACAGACAGCCAACAGACACATAAAGAGATGCTCAACATCACTGATCATCAGGGAGATGCAATTCAAAACTACAACGGGATATCACCTCACACCTGTCAGATAGGCTAAAATCAACACACAAGAAACAACAGGTGTTGGCAAAGATGTGGAGAAAGGGAAACCCTCCTGCAGTGTTGGTGTGGGAATGCAAACTTGTGCAGCCACTCTGGAAAACAGGGTGAAGATTCCTCAAAAAGTTAAACGTAGAACTACCCTATGATCCAGCAATTGCACTACTAGATATTTACCCAAAGAATACAAAAATACTACTTCAAAGGGACTCATGTGCCTTGATGTTTATAGCAGCATTATTTCCAATAGCCGAGATATGGAAGCAGCCCAAGTGTCCACTGATAGATGAATGAATAAAGAAGAGGGGGTACAAATACACAATGGAATATTACTCAGTCACAAAAGAAAGAAATCTTGCCATCTGCAATGACACAGACGGAGCTACAGAATATAATGCTAAGCGAAATGAGTCAGAGAAAGATAAATAACATATGATTTCGCTTATATGTGGCAGTTAAGAAACAAAACAAATGAGCAAAGGGGGGTGGTGGGGGGAAGAGGGAGAGAGGCAAACCGAGAAACAGACTCTTAATTATAGAGAACAATGTGACGGTTACCAGAAGGGAGGTGGGTGGGAGGATGGGTTTAGCAGGTGATGGGGATTAAGGAGGGCACTTGTGATGAGCACCGAGTGTTGTATGGAAGTGTTGAATCACCATATCCTACAACTGAAACTAATATTACACTGCATGTTATCTACCTGGAATTTAAACTAAAACTTAAATAATAAAAATAAAAAAATAAAAATGTCAATATATTTATGAAAGACACTATCAGTGTTTCTCAAACTAATAGTGAATAATAAAAAGAAGAGCATTGAGAATTAATCATCTTAGGTACCATGTGTTGTAAGAACTCACATGACATTATAGGAAAAACAAAAGAAATTTATAAAAACTCATGGCAAAGCAATCAGTACAAGTTCCATATATAAATGGGTAGGAATATGAATAGGCGGTATGTATACGGACAGAGAGGTTTAGTTGTACTACACATCTAGTTTTCATTAAACAATTGCCAGAATTCAAAGTCAGTCTGTAATGAGTCAATGAAATTACCACAAAGAGGATAGATTTGATTGTGCAAAAATTGCTGGTAAGGTACATGAATATATAAATGATTTTAGATATTTAGCTGTAAGTGATTCTATATATTTAGAAACCTAAAGGATTCTTTCTCACGAATTTGATGACAATTGATAATGCTTAATGGATTATATCGAAAATAGAATTGTGGTGTGCATACTGTCCTCACCTACACACCGAGGTGGAGAACTCCATTTTCCCATGTGGCACGTTATCTCATCTTTTCCAGATATCCTGAAACCATCCTCGCAAGTGTAATTTAATTTGGTGCCATGTACATAAACCTCAGGTTTCAATGTTTCGTCCATCTCTTCTGAAAATTGAGACGATTTAATGGTTCCATGTTCTATCTGAGGTGGTTGAGGACATGGGCTTTTTTCTGTATAAAGAACAGAGATCAATATTTAAATTGAAAAATGTAATCAAATACTAGTTGAGGTTGTAAAATAAGGATAATCTGAAAAATTAAATTACTGAAAAACTAAAAAACATCTGAAATTTGCAAGCTTATGTCTCCATCAAATCTACAGTAGTATCTGCTTGTTCACTCTGCCCCACATTCTTGTCCTGTTCATCATGAGTGAAATAGGCACAAACAAATTTTCTATGGTATTTACACAGTAACCCAAAGTTTTTGTCTGTTTCTTTCATAGAAGTGAAAGAATGCCGATTGATTTGTATACTTAGATTGCAATTTACTGTTTCAAGATAAAGTGAAATAGATAGACAGAAAGGTCCTTATCTTGTTCATTTACACAAAGCACAGGGGAGTATTAACCTCATTTGAAAGAATGTTACAAAGCAAGTTATGCATTACTGACCAACGCAGTGTGGTATTGACTGCCATCTTCCATCCTTGCACACGATTTCCTCTGCATCCTGAATTATATAATTGTCTTGACAGACAACAGATACTTTTTCTCCATCCTGATAATTTACCGTCGTTGCCATATTGTGAGCATTGGGAATCTGAGGTGGAGGTGGGCATGACTGCATTTGTACTTCTACAAATATGAAAATTAGATTTCGTGATGAAAATCACAAGTTAAAAATACTAAAGAGAAAGCCCAATAATAATGTATCATAAACGATCAAATAATAAGGTTATGCTTAAATATGTGATGCTCTTCAGCTTGTAGAGCGCTTTAATACATCACACGTGGTCTTAATGGTAGTATCTTCCTTTTATTCCTTCTGTGATAAATCGTGCATAATTTATGTAAAACTTCTTTTAATTATTTCTAACCATTACGATGTACTAACTGAATCATCCACTCAGTAACAGGCACTAAGTAAATACTGATATTAGGATCTTTTTACAGCTATCTATAATCAAATGTATTGTGATTGCATTAAAACCCGTATAAGATGTGGAATGGAAAATAATTAGCCAAAGGAAGAATTACACGTAGTTAATCAATTATTTGATACAGGTTCCTGGCCAAGACATGAATTAGATATGGTCACTAGTGATTAACAGTGTGTCGTTTGAAGTTCAAAACTCTCTGGAGATACTGTTGACTAGGTTGCCGACACTGTTTAGAGATACACAGATGATGAAATGCACCCTGTTTAACGGATTAGACAGCCTGACTTTACTTCTATGACCAGCAAGGTATACAAGATTCCCTTGCAAACTTGAGTTTGAGCTCCCATAAAGCAGAGATACCTCACATGTATCGTGGCGGTTCATAACCTGGAGACAAAGATGTCCTGTTCCACTGAGGGAAGACTCTGGACGGCTAACCTTGGAGGCTTTTGGACCTCTCTATGACACCTACGTTTGCTTTCTCCTGCCATGCATTTATTTCATTAAAGACCTTATGTGACTGTACTTTGGGAAGTCTCCTGAGTCCTTCCAATTATCTGACACTTTGTATTCAATTCAGAGAAATTGTTGACAGAATAGAATTCATTCATGCTGACTAATATGGTCATATTTTCTATTTCTATCTTTAGACAGATGCAGGAGTATTTTATATTTAATCAAAAGTTGTTTTCTTATTTCTGTTTTCATTATCTTGGCATATTTTTTCAATGTATTCTCAAGGATTTATTCTCTTCTATATCTGCTTGTTTAAGCATTTTTGTCCTAATAATCTTAATTTCTACTTCCTCTTGATACATTTTACCAGAGGTTGGTCTGGCAACTAAATCTCCGGCAGGTGCCACGTCTGCACTTTCCCTCTACCTTGATGGCACCAGTGGGTGCACTCCAGCCCAGGGCTCTCCTGTGGCTTCATCAAAGCCGGCGAGCGGGCCCCAGCCCTGCATTCTGCTGCCTCGCTAAAGCTGGCCAGCATGCTCAGCCCACAGAGGCACACTCCTTGATCCCCAGGCTCTAGTGGCCAGAGGGGCTTGCATTTCTGGGGCCTGCAACGCACTACAACAATCCGAGAGATAACTCTTGGTGGGCCACTACCTCCAGGGCACCACAAAGCAGCCTGAAACACAGCCCAGACTTTCTGGGGAAAAAGCCTAATTATCTGTCTTAGACCGGTAGCCTGAGGGGTGGACTTGAGATTTGCCGCACATCTGGGGGCCACCGAGGTGCCCTCAGGGAACGTGGACCAGGGGATGCCATCTTTGTGCTCTCCTCAGCCTCAAAGAAAATCAAATCACTATTTCTTAAAGATACCCGACCGGGCGTTAATTTGAGGCCATCAAGTTTCTGGGTGGGTTGTTTTATAGGGGACTGAAGCACTGATGCACTTAATATCTAGAAATGATGTTGTGGTTAGTTTCTAAATTCCCTTCCGGCTTCAAAGTTATTTGTAATAATAAATAGCTAAACATGTTTAAAAGATGCCCAAATACTGCTTTGGCAAGTTCGGAAGAAATAGAATAAGATTTTGAAAGTACTATAAACAAGAGCTTACCTGTGCAGGTTAGTTCAGGATCCCATCTTCCATTTATGCACGTTGAGTGTTTCTGTTCTGATTTTCCTCTACATTTGTAACTTATGTTCTCATTATGATCAAATTCGGTCTTAAATGGATTTACGTCACGTATAGTTAAGCTGTGTTTACACTTCCGAAGTTCATCTGTTGCTAGAAATGAAAATATTGCCTTGAAAAGACTACTTATAAGAATCAAAGCAGGGGCGCCTGGGTGGCGCAGTCGGTTAAGCGTCCGACTTCAGCCAGGTCACGATCTCACGGTCCGTGAATTCGAGCCCCGAGTCAGGCTCTGGGCTGATGGCTCGGAGCCTGGAGCCGGTTTCCGATTCTGTGTCTCCCTCTCTCTCTGCCCCTCCCCCATTCATGCTCTGTCTCTCTCTGTCCCAAAATAAATAAAAAACTTGAAAAAGAAAAAAAAAATTAAAAAAAAAAAGAATCAAAGCAGTTAATGCAGAACAATAGCTTAGACTCAATAGTATATCGAAATTAGAATTTATGCCCGTAAGTCCCACCAACCAAGTTATTCCTGATCATATTGCATGTGATGGGCTATTTATTATGTCTGAACATAAGTCCTGTGTCCAGGCTTTGAAATTTCAGAGAAAATGTCTGCCATAAATACAACCTGCACTTTGGGGATTAGAACAGCATTAAGAGGTAAACTTTTTTGGATGATTTACACACTGAACAGTCATCACCTGGTTAAATTTGGTCTCCTATTTATCTGTGGAAATAGAATATATGAAGCTGCTAGTTTAAATATCGTGTTTCAGAAAAATGAATATATTTTTTCACTTACGGTAATTTAATAAGCACATCTAAAATGTATTACGTAAAATGTGAACACTTAAGCAGATCTTTTGCATGATCACTAAAATGGGACAAATACTTGGACTAAGAAATTGGGTGCTTCAAGTCACGACCTGTTTACTGTATATACTCTTCCAATCTTTGAAATACTATTTTGTACATCAGGTCAACCTATAATTCAATAATATTGTAAGAGTCAATTTTGTTGACTCTAATACGAGTATAACAACTTTTTATACAACTACAAACTTCAAAAATTCAATGCAGCCCGGAGTACTTTGTCAAGTTGATAAAATATCAATTGATGTAGGTCTTTGGATTTTTTAATAAGTGCCCAAAGAAGTAATGATTTTGTAATACAATAAAAAATAATACAAAGGGGAATAATTCAAAACACACTAGAGGCTGAAAATAAATTCTGGTTTTAGGGCTTGTCCTCAGTGTTGAGGAAGAGAAAACAAGGTTTTCTTCAGGTGATAGTAACTCACCCATAGTCAAAAGGAGTGGTAGTGGGTGTTGTCATGGTCCTATGATTGACTGGTTTCTGAAAGAAGTTCCTTGATTCTTACGAGAAAATAAACATTTTGAGAAGAGTGAAAAGCTAGACTAGCTAGAGGTACAAAATCAACACTGAGAGGAGAAAATTGGAGTAAGGTCTATGATAGTTAAAAGTGGATTATGGTAAACTTGAAGATAGGTCGAAGATTAACCTTGGAAAGGCAAACTCTGAGATCTAAAAAGACTAATAAATGAAATAGATGTTTTAGTATAAGAGTGAAAAGTTGAGAGTTTTCATGCCTGTTACAACCTTGGGTTTTCCCCCATATAAAATGAGGGGAAATCGTTTGTGGAGATAGAAGAGGACAAAGATGAAATTTGGTCTTCAAGGACTGGCAATACTTCTCATGGGAATGTGTCTAGCAAAAATGTAAGGATTAAAAAGCAACAAAACCTAATGGTTCATTCAACAAACTCCTATTTCATGTCTGCTGTGTGTTCACCAGTCCTTTGTATATTGGGAATACATCGTGAACAAAACAGGTGTCAATCTCTGCTCTCATGGAACATGAGCCTAAGCCCTACCTTCTCCTTGGAACAATTAATGCCTAGACATCTGGTGAATAAGTAAGATTGGACATCCAGGACTCTCTTCGAATGTAGGACCCAAGAAAACTGTAGGAAAGAACTCATTCCAAGGGAAAAAGGAAAAGGGCCCCCAATATTTTCCCAGCTAGTCATCAAAGACTTGGTCATCCAAAGGTCAGGATGATGCACGTACATCAACCAGAGTGAAGTCCAACAATCAGGTTTGTTTCCTGGCCCCACCCTGACTGCCTCCTTTGACTGCCTTATACTGCGACCCCAGAGGGTCTGCAGCTCACCCACCCTTTGGCACATTAAATGCTTGCTGCCGCATTTGAAACAGACTGGGAAATCCTTAGAAGCTTTGAGAGAGGCAAGATTCCTATAGGGATGTAGCAAGTGGGCACTTTCTTGACACTGTCTGTTTTCCAGGGCCTGAAAACAAGAGTGCCGCGTAAAACGAAAATGGGATTTATGCAAATATGCTTCTATTTTCCTGGCGATTAATACTCAGATTTAAATCATATGAATAACTGTAAGTAAAATTTAGCTTCACACTTAAAAACCATGTTAATTTCAGGGATAGAAAGGGTGATCAGACTCTCTTGCTAGTTTATATTTTTCCTTTGTAGACGATAAGCAATCATTATAATTTAAGACCTGACATTTTCAAGCATATATCTAAATTTCAAAACTATGTTTGCAAATACAGTTTGTACAATAAAAATATTACATTTCATTGACCGTCTATTTGAGAAGTGTCTTCTCACCAATGCACTGAGGAAGTTGGGTCCATGATCCACTTATACATGTAATTGATTTCTGTCCAATCATTGTGAATCCTTCTCTGCAATTGAACTCCACTGAATCTCCTTGGTGATAGGGAGGGTTAGAAGTCTGAACAGCGTAGCCATAATTAAGTTCGGGTATATCTCCACATGTAGTCTCCACCTCTGTGAAAATTTCAGAAAAATATGTTTACTTATAAAATATAATTTATGTGTTTCTATAAATATAAAAGGTTGGTTTATTTTAAATATGAATATATTTTATACATTACCAATACAAATAGGCAAGTCTGTCCACCGTCCATCAACACACTGAATTTTATTAAAACCCTTCATCAGAAATCTAGGATTGCACACATATTCCACCAAATCGTTGTGTTCGTAGGTTTCTTTCTGTGTTTCTTTAACTTTCCCGTTAAGGAGTTGAGGAGGTGGATAACACTCTTTTGTTTGCTCTACAGGAGAAATAATGTGTAAATAATGATCAAATTACCTATTTCACAACTTAAAAAACAATAAAATGGAGAGTTTTTTCTTTAATTAATTTATATTATTTATAATGTACTTTATTATAGCCTTCTTAAGCAATGAAAAACAAATAGTGCTTAAACAAGAAACATGTTTCCCAGTTCTTTTTTCAAAATTATTATTTTAGAAAGAGAGATAGAGGATAAGAAGGGAGAGGAGAAAGAGACAGAGTGAGAATCTTAAGCAGGCTCTATATGTTCAGCATGGAACCCGACATGGGGCTCGATCCCATGACCCAGGGATCATGACCTGAGCTGAAATCAGGATTCAGATGCTCAACCAACTGAGCCACCCAGGCACCGCAACCCACTACTGTTAATTACACTGAACTAGTATATTGGAAGTATATTGAAACCCAGAAAACATGTTTAATAATCTAGATATTCTAGAGATGTATGCAAACCAATTAATAAATATGGTCATGTAAATGTTAACAATATTCATATGCCATGGAAAAAGTTTATCAAAACTGTTTGAAAAAAAAGTCATCATTTGAGGCTAGCATTTTATCAACATATTTTAACTTTGGTTAAGACACACATGTGATTGAATGGACTGAATTAACTATACATTACTTGAATATTGTTTAGACACTCGATGAAGGTTGAGGGAAGGCCCATGCCATACCAAGTGTCCAATATTAACAGTGGAATTGTAGTCAAAAGGAAAAGTAACAAACATTAAGGCATAACATATGTATCTATGGCTATTACCACTACATACTTCATACTCTGGTTTCTCTTCAGATCGTGTAAATCTTTCGCCTTTTACCACTACATATTTCAAGAAACAAGTGGATTTTTCTTCTTAAATAAGAAAATCTGAGATATCTACTACCCAACACATGTCCTGGCTTAATGAATTAGATTACATACACACACACTTGAAGCCAACAGAAAATTAAGCGTGAGAGAAACAAAAACATAAAAATGTTGGTTTCAAAAATCCTATTTCTTGTTGTAGCAATTAGAAGATAAATATTCACCTTTACATGTTGGAAGATTAGGGGACCATCCAAAGTCGTAACACTGAACTGAATCTGGTCCAACTCTTTTAAGTCTTTGTGTGCAGAAAAATTTCAACACATCTCCGACTTTATATTTGTCTTTTTTGGGCTGAGTATTTAAGTTATCTTCTATTTCAGGAATCTTGCATTCTATTTCTATAAAAATGTTCAAAAATTTGCTGAGAATATAAAATTAATCATTGGCAAAGTAAATTTTATATGTGTCGTATAAAAATGAGGTGCTGGGTACTGCTTATACAGAGGAACCACAGAAAATTTTACATATTAGGTTTTCTACGCCCTCTAAATTCATAGGGGACCCTGAGAAATATTAAGGCATTGAAGAGCAACATATGTACCCTGAAAATGTATTTGGAAGGTCAACTTGCTTACACTGGATCTGATTTTATAACTGACATTTATAAAATAAATGCTATATTATTTTGTACTCCCAAAACAGAAACATATTCTTTCACATTAAAAAAAAAAACCCTGATGCTACATTTTTAAAATTGCACTCAAATAAGATTAGGATTTTGTTTAATGTAAATATAATTGGACAACCAGAACACTAGGAGACATTTCTAACAGTTTCTAAGAAACTATTAAAATAGCTTAATTTATATTGATTATATTATATTAGTACAGAAATCAAACTGAAAAATGAAACAAAATAAGGAACCATGTTCAAAGCCAAATAGTTAGGCATATTCTAGGCATCCTGAGTATTTATATAATACCCAATTATCTATTCTTATTAAACCTTTATACTATTAAGAAATTATTGATTATTCTGATTCAATTTACGAATATGTAAAATTATCCCTTCAAATTTGTCAAGTTTGTGACATTCGTGACATTCCCAAATAAAAATAAGCTAAATTCCTAAAATAAAGAGCTTCTCTCAGGGTCTGCAGAAATTAACAATCAAGGCAGAAGGTGTAAAAGCAGAAACTCAGGAGCAAAATAGCTGAGGAAATTGTAAGAAACTACAATTTTGGTTTTCTTATAGCATACACTCAAAGAACCCAGTTTTAAATAATATGATAGCCTGCATTTAGAATAACAAACAAAATTATTCTTTGTTTATAAACCTATCATGTATATATGGCCCATAGGAAACACTGTGTTAAAGAGAGATAATGGTCCTTGGGCTTTCAAACACCCACTTCTCCCAGGTTAGAGTAAATCAAAGAAGACACCTTGATTTTAATCATGACTTCTTAAAACTTAATTAATTATTTTTAGATGATTATTTGTTTTTGAGAGAGAGAGAGAGACAGAGTGTGAGTAGGAGGGGTGGAGAGAGAGAGTGAAACACAGAATCCGAAGCAGGCTTCAGGCTCTGAACTGTCAGCATAGAGCCCCACATGGGGCTTACACCCGAGAACTGTGAGATCAGGACCTGAGCCAAAGTCTGAGGTTCAACCCACTGAGCGACCCAGGTGCCCCCAAAATGACTTTAAATAATGCAAATTTGTTCAAATTGGGATATCTTAAACACGTTTTGTTAATTTTGTTAGTCCTGAAAAAAAAAAATACCTGGAAAAATGGTACTTACCATAACATACTGGTTTATGAGACCAACCATCATTACCACACACTATTGAACCTGTGCGCCCATCTTGGCTTTTGTATCCATCGTGGCATTCATAGTCCAACGTGTCGTTGAGTTTAAACCACGTGCCATTGCTTTTGGCTTTGGCATTCTCAAATGCTGGCATCTCACAAGATTCTAATGCATAACAGAATTGAAGATTTCAATTCTAATATTATTTAATGGACAATGTAATTAAGTCTCATCCCAAGGAGGTAAAAAAAACCTTGATCAATTAGCTTGTGCTAGTAAATTCAGTATCATATTAAGTTAAGAATACCAGTGATAAATCATTGTCTTCAAAGTTACTCGAAATGAAAAAATATGTTTCTACACAGCATTTTCCTTATCACTTAAACACTCTGAAAAAATTTTTCTACGAACACTTTTCTCAATCAGTTATACTTATGTGTTTATGCCATGCTTGTAATCAAATAGGCCATTACAGGTGCATCATATTTTAACTAGCAGAGAGGAATAGGATTTGGTGAACTAAGATGCCACATTCACTAGCAAGGTGACAAATATTCCAGACAAAACTGGATCAGTTGAATACGATTGGTTTTCAAAAATGCAAGTAAATTTTTAAACATTCTATAAAACTCTACTTTAAAACATCATAATTTCTAAAGCTCACATGCTGATTTTCTTCCCCAAATATTTTCCTAATGGCTGTTCATTTTTCTAAACTTACCAAGATTGAATGGAGAGATAACTATTTTTATTATTAGTTATAAGACAGTAAAATGTTAAAAGTTTTAATTTTTGCTACAGTGTGTTCATAAAGATTAGGTAACTCATCTCAAATTTTATGCTGTGTTACGGAGCCAGCTACCTTAAAGCTTTAAAAAACAAAGCAAAACTATACTAGTGAAGAGAGACAGTGTGTTTCTCTTCCATAGTAAGTATTACAATGGATAACTAACTAACATTCAGTATAAAATGACTTTATATGGGAGCCACTTTTATCATTTTTTTTTTGTGGCTAGTGCCCATAGTAAGCATGGAAATTGAAAAAAATAAGGAAATGAAAACAGTACAAATGGATATTCAAATATCCACTTCCTTTAAAGTGAATATGTAAATATCGGTTCAAAACTATCACTGTGTAGCTTTGGAGTATAAGATAAACTGAGGAAACTGTTCATAGAAATCTTCATAAACATCCAGGGACAGGGAAATGTTTCAACACAGCTGTATTTGGCACCATCTAGCAGTATTCCTTCTCCACTAACTAGATGTTTATGAACATTTTCTAAAGGAGAGGATTTTTAAAGTGGGCTACCCTGGAATGTCAACCATAAACTCCATACTTTAATTAAAATTCTGCACTATGGACCCACATCTTCACTTACAAACATTACTTTCATGTCTAGAAACAAAGATTCTGTCATCAAAGTCTGATCACCTAAAAGCAGGAATAGGCACAAATATATTTTGCCAGCCAAAAGTAAGTGAGTTTCCAGGAGAATACACATAAGGCTCCCTGACTCGTTTCCAAATCACAGGATGTTTTAAAATGGAAAATAACAGGGGCTCCTGGGTGGCTCGGTCGGTTAAGCGTCTGACTTCAGCTCAGGTCATGATCTCATTGTCCGTGAGTTCGAGCCCCGCGTCGGGCTCTGTGCTGACCGCTCAGAGCCTGGAGCCTGTTTCGGATTTTGTGTCTCCCTCTTCTTTCTGCCCCTCCCCTGTTCATGCTCTGTCTCTCTCTGTCTCAAAAATAAATAAACGTTAAAAATTTTTTTTTTTAAAATAAAGTGGAAAATAACGTAAACTGAATGATGTCCTGCTACTACACTGTATAAGTGATTACTCTTAAAGGCAAAAAATTACATCTGTTTTCATTTATCTTTTCAAATGGGAATCATGTCAACCCCTCCCCCCAGAAAAGAATTCACTTAGAGTAAACTTTTGTTCAATAGCCATCAGCATAATGAATAGGAACATAATAAATTACTCACTAATACATGTGGGTTGAGGTGACCATCCACTTTCCAGACATGTAACCTGTCCTGAAGTTTTACCATCTGGTGTTACATATCCTGGTTTACATTGATACTGTGTTTCTTTATTTAAGGAATATGTAGGTTCATATTCAGAAAAAAATCCATTTTCAATTGTTATCTCTGATTTTGAACATGTTTCTGAAAGGCAGAAAGTATAAGGAAAAGATAAGCATATAAATAAACATTTTTATAAAGATTCACTGTAACAACACAAAAATAAGGAGTCATTTACAAATGAAAACCGGGAAAAATCTGAATCATCCAAATTCCTGGGACAGAAAAAGTAAGCGACAAAGATACTAAATCAAAATAGTTCATTAATTTTTTCTCTTTGGAATGAAGCGACATTTAGAATACTCAGAATCCCTACTAGGAAATTATTATGAATCTGTTTGTCTAATGGATCTGGAATCCTACAGTGTGTCAGAGGTGTACCGGCAATAGGTCCTTTCCAGGCACTTGTTTTAAATATTGCCAACGCGGGGTCTCCTAAGCAACTCCAGTACTCAATTGGGGTATCCGAGATCAGGTGACGATCTCAGAGAAACTGCCACCATAGCTACCACAACTCTGAGAATCTGCAATGTTTGTCATCATAATTGGGTGCTTAAAACCATATGGATACGTGGAGTTCAATGAGTATGACACAGATCAGCACGTTCCTTCATGTTCTGAGACCAAAATGATGATTCCTCAAATTATGTGTAACGTGACTTAAAACAATAAACAAGACTTCTGTCATGTACAAAGTCTTCACAAAGTTCAGCTTTAGTTTTTAAATAACCCATGGATAAAGAAGAAATCAAAAGAGAAAATATGAGCTATATATTTTTTCATAATTGGTAATTTTATTCCTTCACTTGGGGTGCCTAGTACACTGGAAATGGGATACTAGGAATATTAAACACTCAGGATAAGGAGTAAAGTACATAATCTTATTTATTTATTAAAAAATTTTTTTAAGTTTTTTTTTTGAGAGACAGAGGGGGACAAGAGTGTGAGCGGGGGAGAGTCAGAGAGAGGGAGACACAGAATCTGATGCACGTTCCAGGCTCTGGGCTGTCAGCACAGAGACCAATGTGGGACTTGAACTCCCATACCATGAGATCATGACCTGAGCCAGAGTTGGATGCTTAATCCCTGAGCAACCCAGATGCCCCTGTAATCTTTTTTTTAAAACATTAAATCTTTTGAATTGAATTGTAAGAAAAATATTTTACACGAAATTTTGTGAGAGGATAATAACATAGTCTGAGAGGAAATTTTACTGTTTTATACATATAATAGAAAAGAATACAGAATGAAAATCAATCATCAGAAAAAGAAAAGCAAACAAAACCCAACATACATATAAATTTGAAAAAACATAATAGTGTTAGTGAGATGATGGAATAGGGTGTTTTGTTTACACATTATTTGATTTATTTCTGTTCTAATCTTTAGTATTTCCTCCCTTCTTCTAAATTTGGGCTTAGTTTGCTCTTTTTCTAGTTCCATGAGCTATAAACTTAGGTTGTTTATATACAATCTGCTATGTTAAGCTAAATTTTTTATGTTTATTTATTTTGAGAGAGAGAGAGCACAGACACACACACACACACACACACACAAGTGCACACGTGCAAGCAAGGAAGAGAGAGAGGGGGAGAGAGAGAGAGAGAGAGAGAGAGAGAGAGAGAGAGAGAGAGAGAGAGAGAGACCCAAGCAGGCTCTGTGCTGTCAGCACAGAGTCCTACTGCGATGCTTGATCTCAAGAAACCAATCGTGAGATCATGATGTGACTCAAAATCAAGAGTTGAACACATAACTGATGGAGCCACCCAGGCGCCCTGATCTTCTTTGTTAATGTAGACATTTATCATTAAAAATTTCCCTCTTTGCACGGCTTTTGCAACATCTCTGAATTTTGTTACACTGTTTTTGTTTTTATTTGTCTCAAAATATTTTTAAAAATTCTCTTGCTCTTTCCTCTTTGACCCTATTGTTGCTTGAGAGTGTATTTTCTTTCCACCTATTTGTGAATTTTCCCATTCTAGTTTTACCCCATTGTGACTGAAAAAGATAGTGCATACAATCTTTCATGTGCAGCAGAATGTACTTTTTCACTGTTAGGTTGAAAATTCCATATATATCTATTAGGTCCAAAAATGTTTATATTGTGGTTCAGTTCTTCAACTTCTTTCTTGCCTTTCTGTGTTGTATTTATTGTTCCAAGGGAGGTATTAAAGTCTCCTAATATTACTGTATTTCTGTCAATTTCTCCTCTTCACATCTGTCCATATTGCTTTATATATTTATGAATTCCAATGTTGGTTCCACGTCTGTTGAAAATTGTTACCATTTTCCTGATGAATGGACTCATTATTATTATATAATGATCTTCTTCATCTCTAGAGACAGTTTTAGATTAAGTCAGTTATTTTTTCTGATAGAAGTATAATCACTCCATCATTCTTTGGTTGCTATTTGCATGAAATATCTTCTTCCATTCCTTCACTTTAGCCTATTGTGTCTTTAAATCTAAAGTGATTTCTTGGTTATTTTATTTTAAATCATTCAGGTACTCATTCCTTTTAATAGGTAAATTTAAATGATGTATATTTAAGGAATTACTGGTAGGTGAACACTTACTATTAACATGTGGCTAATTGTCTTCTGTTTTGCATCTGTTTGTTTCAATTTGCTCCTCTTTTGATGACTTCCTTTGTTATTTGATTATAGTTTACAGTTATTTACTTTGATTCTTATTATGCAGTACATTAGATCTCCAGAATTATTTATAACTGAAGGCTTACACGCTTGGACCAGCATCCACACCCACCACCGGTACAGAACTTCCATTCTACATTCTGCTTCTATGAATTTGATGTTTTCTTTTTTCTTTTTTGATTTCATATAGAAGTTTTATCATGAAGTATTTGCTATCTCTGGATTATTACACTTAACGTATTGTCCTCTAGGTTCAACCATGTTGTTGTGAATATCAAGATTTTCTTCTTTCTCATGGCTGAATAATATTCTAGTGTGTGTGTGCGTGTGTGTGTGTGTGTGTATACATATATATATACATATATATATATATACACCTTCCTTATCCATTCATTTGTGTGTATACATATATATATACATATATATATATATACACCTTCCTTATCCATTCATTTATCAGTGGATCCTAAGCAGGGTCCATTCCAAGCTCCACATGGGACTAGATCTCAAGACCGAGATCATGACCTGAGCTGAATCAAGAGTCTGATGCTTAACCAACTGAGCCACCCAGGAGCCATGTTCCTCAGTCTTGAATGTCCTCCTCCCTGGCATCCTTATTTCCATGACTCCCATCCAACCTTCAAAGCCTACCCAAGATGCCATCGTGACCCTGACAGATTTGGCTCTCTTCATTCCACCTCTTACAAACAAACTCCCCAACCCAATCCCACTCCAGACTCTCATTCCAACTTGGAATTCTTGTCTCCTCTAAATGATCCTGTAGTCTCTCTTTTGCTTGCCTCCATCACAATGCTTTATATAGTAAAATACAATATGTTGATGAAATACAATAATCATTCCTTTTGTTTTCCTCACTAAATGGACTTTTGGTAAATGCTAGTCCTAATGCCTGGCACTTAGCAGGCACTTAGCAGTCACTTAAAAAGTGACCATTGGATGGGCAAATAAATGAATGAAAGAATGAATGGATGAATATGAAGCTCTTTTGGAACCTTTCCATTATATCTGCAGATTGCAGGCAACCCATGGGAAGAGCACAGTGGACGGTAACCAATATAAAAGGTAAGACATGAGAACACATGTGCAGTGATCTCAAAGCTCTACTGCATGAACCCAAGAAACTCTGCTATCTGTAACTCCATTGTACCTCTTGACTACATGTCTTAATTTTGAATTTATGCCATAATTTTGAAGTCAGGAATCATTTTAATTTTGTTCAAAAAGGCTTTTGGGAGCCTTTGAAGGAACAAGTCTATAATCACTTTCCTATCTATTACATTTTTGGTCAACATGGTTTGAGAAACTTGGCTCTCTCAGTTAAAATGTCCAAACACATAAAAGTGCTCTTTCAAATATTTTTACCCCTTTCCTTTTGTTCTTTTTTTGTGATTTTTTCCTAAAATATAGCACTTTTTACCTCAATTACATCATCTCTTATTTATGCACCATATTCTGAAACTAAAGTTGTTAAGATATGGGTAAAGTGCACATCAGGTAAGTGAGCACAGGATAGACTGGTTGGGAAAATCTTACATCCTGCATTGGTAGGGGATGGTGTGTGGGGTGAGGGGGGAGGCATAACTGGGATGAAGGAAAAGTGCAAAGGTTGTAGAACAATGAGGGATTGAGCAAAGAAAAGTGGATCAATGTAGACTTTGGCAGAAGCCCTAGCAATCAAAGGCCAAATATGAAGAACCTACTAATTTATGTGTCATTGGGGGACTTAGTTTCAGCTAAGAACAATTTCAGCAATACTTAGTAATTCAGTTCTAGTTTAACATTATATGCAGGCAGGAGAGTAGCATATGGATTCTCTAGATATGTCTACATTAAAAATAAGGCTTGCTGTGGCACACCTCTCCCTCTTGTGACACTACTGGGGCATCTGCTCTGACCCTTCGCATGGCGCTCACTGTCAACTTTCACCCATCAGATCTCCCCTCCCCAGGGCCACCTCACCTTCCAGAGTTCCTTAGTCCCCTTCTTCACCTTCATCATCCATTTCTACCTTTCCTCACTGAAATTGTAATAGAGAACTTTTCAGCTTATAATGATTCACAGTAAACTGCAGTAAATACTATTGGATTTTACTATTCTAAAGTATTTATTCACAGTGTTTGTTATTCCACATAAATTTCAGGTTTGTTGAATCTAGTAATATCAATACATTTCTTTTTTTCTTTTTTAAAAAAAATTTTCTTTTTTCTTTTTTTTAAATAGAATTTATTTTTTTAATGTTCATTTATTTATTTTGAGAGAGTGCAAACAGTGGAGGGGGAGAGGGGGAGAGGGGGAGAGGGGGAGAGGGGGAGAGGGGGAGAGGGGGAGAGGGGGAGAGGGGGAGAGGGGGAGGGAGGGAGAGGGAGAGAGAGAGAGAGAGAGAGAGAGAGAGAGAGAGAGAGAATCCCAAGCTGGCTCCCAGTTGTCAGCACAGAGCCTGCTGTGGGGCTCAATGCCACAAACTGTGAGATCATGACCTGAGCTAAAAGCAAGAGTCAGATGTCTAACCTACAGAGCCACCCAGGTGCCCCTACTACATTTCAAAGAAGAGAGGATACTGAAGGCAATTGGGCCACTGCACAACTTTAAATCACACCATATAGGTAAACATCACACAACTATTTCTAAAAACTGGAGTTTTCTTGACAGCAGAAGGCGAATTCCTATTTATCATATTGGCATTGAAACACAGAGTTCAGGATTAAACGCCACTGCCTTAAGTTTTCTGGATTACATAAGTATGTATGACATTCATACACATCTTTATAAAATAGTACTTTTAATTAATTTATAAATAATTCTTACGATTGATAATGTCAATTTTTTTTTCCATTTTAGGGTTAACTCTAATATTGGAAACCATCTTGTACTTGAAACAACATACAAAAAAATTGTTTTACTTTGTTTTCTGATAGAAGAGAATCTCTCTAGCTTTGATCCATATTTTACTCCTGAAAGATTATTTTTGGCCCTTGAAACCTCCAGAATTAGGTAACACCCACATCTCATGAAAACTTATTTTAATTTCTCTTTCTGATAATTCATTATTAGTGTTCAGAAATACAGCAGATTTTTGTATATTGATTTTGTATCCTACAACTTTACTGAATTCATTTATTAATTCTAACAGGTTTTGTTGTTGTTGTTGTTGTGGAGTCTTTAGTGTTTTCCCTAAAGAATACATCATATGCACACAGAGCTAATTTTACTTCTTTATTTATTTTTTATTTTTATGTTTTACATTTATTTATTTTTGAGAGACAGAGAGAGACAGCACAAGTCGGGGAGGGGCAGAGAGACAATGAGACACAGAATCTGAAGCAGGCTCCAGGCTCTGAGCTGTCAGCACAGCACCCAATGTGGGGCTCGAACCCACGAACCGTGAGATCATGACCTGAGCATAAGTCGGACGCTTAACCGACTGAGCCACCCAGGTGCCTCTTTACTTCTTTGTTTCTTATTTGGATACATTTTATTTCCCTTTTTCAACACTGATGAGAGTGGGTATCTTTGTATTTTTCCTGATCCTTGAGGAAAGCTTTTAGCTTTTCATCAAATGTGATGTTAGTTATGGGCTTCTTATTTATGGTCTTCATTATGTTGATGTACATTTCTTCAATACCTAATTGTTGTCAGTTTTTATCATAAATGGATGTTGAATTGTGTCAAATGCTTTTTGTGTATCTATCTGGATGATTATATGATTTTTTACCTTTAATTTTGTTAATGTGCTATATCATATTACTGATTTAAATCTGTTGAATCACCCTTGAGTCCCATAGATAAACCCAACTTCATCATGGTGTGTGAATCTTTTAATGTGCTATTGAATTCAGTTTGTTAACATTTTGTTGAGCATTTCAATATTTATGTTTATCAGTGATGTCGGGTATAATTTTTTTTGTAGCATCCTTGTCTGGTTTTGGTATTAAAGTTAATCTATTTTTGGAAGTGCTCTCCCTCAAAATTTTGGAGTTTTTAAATAAAAATTGGTATTAAATCTTCTGTTAATTACCAGTGAATACTTCTGGTCCCAGACTTTTCTTTGAGGAGATATATTAAATTAATTATTCAGTGTTGTTACTTGTTACTGGTTTGTTCAGATTTTCCATTTCTTAATGATTTTGTCTTGTCAGTTTTATATTTCCAGGAACTTATCCATTCTCTGTCAACCAATTTGTCAGTGTGTAATCATTTATGGTGGTCTCTTATGAACACTTGCATTTCTATGATATCAGTTGAATATCTTCAATTTCATTTCTATTTTATTTATGCGATCTCTCTTTTTAATTAGTTACTCAGCTTAGGTTTGTCAATTTTGTCTACATTTTGAAAA
Organism: Panthera pardus; assembly: GCF_024362965.1. Taxonomy (NCBI): domain Eukaryota; kingdom Metazoa; phylum Chordata; class Mammalia; order Carnivora; family Felidae; genus Panthera; species Panthera pardus. The sequence goes on along the minus strand of NW_026526777.1, from coordinate 24,398,580 downwards.
AGGTAGGTATCTATTTTGTTGACTTTTTGGTCTTTATTTCATATATTTCTGCTCTGATTTCTGTTATTTCCTTCTTTCTGCTAATTTTAGGCTTAGTTTTTCTTCTTTTCCAAGTTTTTTAATGAAAAAAATTTCATTTTATTTGTTAGACATCACAAGTCAGGGTAGGGAGGGGTAGGAGAGAGAGAATCTGAAACAGTCTCTACCCTCACGTGCGGAGCACTATGTGGGGTACAAGCCCATGATCCTGGATCATCGCCTGAGCAGAAATCAAGAGTTGGACACTCAACCAACTCAGCTACCCAGGTACCCCCTTCTTTTACTAGCTTTTTGATGTATACAGTTTGATTGTATATTTGAGATCATTTCTTTTTTTACTGTAGGCATGTATTACTAGAAACACCTCCCACAGAAGTGCCTTTGTATGTGAAGCAGGTTTTTCTTTCTTGTTGCTTTCAAAATTCTTTGTACTGTATTTTTTTTCTAGATTGACTGTATGTATGTATGTATTTAAGTTTTCATTTTAACACCGGTTGGCTGACATACAGTGTTATATTAGTTTCAGGTATGCAGTATAGTGATTCAACAATTCCATACATCACCTAGTGCTCATAGTGACAAGGATACTCTTTCATCTCCATCACCTATTTCACCCATCCCCTCTGCCAGCTTTCTCCCCTCTGGTAACTATCATATTGTTCTCTACACTTAAGACACTGAAGAGCCTTTTTTTTTTTTTTTTTTTTTTTTGGTCTCTCTCTCTCTCTCTCTCTCTCTCAAATTTCCTCCCTTTGCTCATTTGTTTTGTTTCTTAAATCCCACATATGACTGAAATCATATGGTATTTGTCTTTCTCTGACAGACTTATTTTGCCTAGCATTATACTGTCTAGTCCATCCAAGTTGTTGCAAATGGCAAGATTTCATTCTTTTTTACGGCTGAATAACAGTCCATTTATCTTTATCTATTCACCAATTGGTAGACACTTAGGCTGCTTCCATATCTTGGTTATTGCAAATAATGCTGCAATAAAGATAGGGGTGCGTGTATCCCTTTGAATTAGTGCTTTTGTATTCTTTGGGTAAATACCCAGGAGTGTGATTGCTGGATATTACAGCAATTCTATTTTTAACCTTTTGAGGAACCTCCATACTATTTTCCAGAGATGCTGCACCAGTTTGGATTCTTGCCAACAGTGCAAGAGGGTACCCCTTTCTCCACATCCTCACCAACACCTGTGAGGTGACATCTTATTGTTTTTTTGGTTTGTATTTCTCTGATGATAAGTGCTAATGAGTATCATTCATGTGTCTATTGCCCATCTGTATGTCGTCTTTGGAGCAATATCCGTTCATGTCTTCTACCCATTTTTCATTGGATTATCAGGTTTTGGGGTGTTGAGTTTTATAAGATCTTTATATATTATGGATACTACCCTGTACCAGACATGTCATTTGTAAATATCATCTCCCATTCCATAGGTTGCCTTTTAGTTCTGTTGATTGCTTCCTTTGTTGTGCAGAAGCTTTGTAGTTTAATGTAGTCCCAATAGTTTCTTCTTTTTTGCTCTTGTTTCCCTTGCCACAGGTGATCTATCTAGAAAGCTGTGGCTGATGTCAGAGAAGTGACTGCCTGTACTCTCTTCCAGGAATTTTTATAATTTCAGGTCTCACATATAGGTCTTTAATCCAGTTTGAATTTATTTTTGTGTATGGTGTAAGAAAGTGGTTCAGTTTCATTCTTTTGCATGTTGCTGTGGAGTTTCCCCAACATCGTTTGTTGAACAGATTGTCTTTTTCCCACTGGATATTCAATCCAGCTTTGTTAAAAATTAATTGAGTGTATAATTGTAGGTTTATTTCTGGGTTTTCCATTCAGTTCCATTGATCTATGTGTCTATTTCTGCCCCAGTACCATATGCTCTTGATCACTATCTTTGTAATATTAATTTGAAGTCCAGAATTATGATGCCTCCAGCTTTGCTTTTCTTTTTCAAGATTGATTTGGCTAACCAGGGCCTTTTGTGGTTCCATACAAATTTTAGGCTTGTTTGTTCTAGGTCTATAAAAAATGTCGTTGGTATTTTGGTAGGGGTTGCATTGATTGTGCAGATTGCTTTGGGTTTTGTAGACATTTTAACGATATTTGTTCTTCCAGCCCATGAACATGGGATGCCTTTCCATTTTCTTTGGGTTGTCTTCAACTTCTCTTATCAGTGTTCTATAGTTTGTAGAGTACAGATCTGTCACCTCTTTGGTTAGGTTTATTCCTAGGTAGCTTATTATTTTTATTGCAATTGTAAATGGGACTGTTTTCTTAATTTGTCTTTCTGCTACTTTATTATTGTTATACAGAAATGCAACAGATTTCTGTGCATTGATTTTGTATCCTATAGCTTTTCTGAATTCACTTCAGTTCAAGCACGTTTTGGTGGAGTCTTTTGGGTTTTCTGTATAAAATATTATGTCATGTGCAAATAGTGAAAGGTTTACTTCTTCCTTACCGAGTTGAATGCCTTTTATTTCTTTTTGTTCTAGTTGCTGTGGCTAGGACTTTCAGTACTTTATTGAGTAAAAGTGGAAGAGTAGACCTCCTCGTCTTGTTATGTCTTGTCTTGTTCCTGACCTTGGGAGGAAAGCTCATAATTTTCCCCCATAAAGATGATGTTAGCTGTGGGTTTTTCATGTATAGCCTTTATTATGTTAAGATATGTCCCCTCTAACCCTACTTTGTTGAGATCTTTTATCACGAATAGATGTTATAGTTTATCAAATGGGTTTTTTGGTATATGTTAAAATGATCATATGGTTTTCATCTTTTCTTTTATGGCTGTGATTTGGTTGATGTGATGTATCACACATTGATTGGTTTGTGAATATTGAACCATCCTTGCAACTCAGGAAGAAATCACCGGGTATAAGTCGTGAACAGACATGACTTGATTGTGGGGAATAATTTTTTAAAATTTATTGTTGAATTCGGATTGCTAGTATTTGTTATGCATTTTCGCATCTATACTCATCAGAAATATTGACATATACTATAGTTCTCTTATTTTGTGGTGGCTGTATCTGGCTTGGTATCAGGGTAGTGCTGCTTCATAGAATGAATTTGGGAGTTTTTCCTTCTTTTCTTTTTCTTTTTTTTTTTGGAGTAGTTTGAGAATAGGCATTAACTCTTATTTATTTATTTATTTATTTATTTATTTATTTATTTATTTATTTATTCCTGGTAATTGATCTGTTCAATTTTCTTTCTTTCTTCCTTTTTTTTTTTTTTTTTTGAATATAAACATGGCAAGGTTTATTTGGGGAACTCCCAAATTCTTTTTTTTTTAATATGAAATTTATTGACAAATTGGTTTCCATACAACACCCAGTGCTCATCCCAACAGGTGCCTTCCTCAATACCCATTCCCTCTCCACCCTCCCTTCCCTCACACCCACCATCAACCCTCAGTTTGTTTTCAGTTTTTAAGAGTCTCTTATGTTTTGGCTCCTTCCCTCTCTAACCTCTTTTTTTTGCTTCCCCTCCCCCATGATCTTCTGTTAAGTTTCTCAGGATCCACATAAGAGTGAAAACATATGGTATCTGTCTTTCTCTGTTTGACTTATTTCACTTAGCATAACATTCTCCAGTTCCACCCACGTTGCTACAAAAGGCCATATTTCATTCTTTCTCATTGCCACGTAGTATTCCATTGTGTGTATAAACCACAATTTCTTTATCCATTCATCAGTTGATGGACATTTAAGCTCTTTCCATAATTTGGCTATTGTTGAGAGTGCTGCTATAAACATTGGGGTACAAATTCCCCTATGCTTCAGCACTCCTGTATCCCTTGGGTAAATTCCTAGCAGTGCTATTGCTAGGTCATGAGGTAAATGTATTTTTAATTTTTTGAGGAACCTCCACACTGTTTCCCAGAGCGGCTGCACCAGTTTGCATTCCCACCAACAGTGCAAGAGGGTTCCCATTTCTCCACATCCTTGCCAACATCTATAGTCTCCTGACTTGTTCATTTTAGCCACTCTGACCGGCGTGAGGTGGTATCTGAGTGTGGTTTTGATTTGTATTTTCCTGATGAGGAGCGACACTGAGCATCTTTCATGTGCCTGTTGGCCATCCGGATGTCTTCTTGAGAGAAGTGTCTATTCACGTCTTCTGCCCATTTCTTCACTGGATTATTTGTTTTTCAGGTGTGGAGTTTGGTGAGTTCTTTACAGATTTTGGATACTAGCCCTTTGTCCGATATGTCATTTGCAAATATCTTTTCCCATTCCGTTGGTTGCCTTTTCGTTTAGTTGATTATTTCCTTTGCAGTGCAGAAGCTTTTTATCTTCATGAGATCCCAATAGTTCATTTTTGCTTTTAATTCCCTTGCCTTTGGAGATGTGTCAAGTAAGAAATTGCTGCAGCTGAGGTCAGAGAGGTCTTTTCCTGCTTTCTCCTCTAGGGTTTTGATGGTTTCCTGTCTCACATTCAGGTCCTTTAAACATTTTGAATTTATTTCTGTGAATGGTGTAAGAAAGTGGTCTAGTTTCATCCTTCAGCATGCTGCTGTCCAGTTCTCCCAGCACCGTTTGTTAAAGAGATTGTCTTTTTTCCATTGGATATTCTTTCCTACTTTGTCAAAGATTAGTTGGCTATACGTTCGTGGGTCTAGTTCTGGGGTTTCTATTCTATTCCATCGGTCTATGTGTCTGTTTTTGTGCCAATACCATGCTGTCTTGATGATGACAGCTTTGTAGTAGAGGCTAAAGTCTGGGATCGTGATGCCTCCTGCTTTGGTCTTCTTTTTCAAAATTACTTTGGCTATTCGGGGCCTTTTGTGGTTCCATATGAATTTTAGGATTGCTTGTTCTAGTTTCGAGAAGAATGCTGGTGCAATTTTGATTGGGATTGCATTGAATGTGTAGATAGCTTTGGGTAGTATTGACATTTTGACAATATTTATTCTTCCAATCCATGAGCATGGAATGTTTTTCTATTTATTTATATCCTCTTCAATTTCCTTCATATGCTTTCTATAGTTTTCGGCATACAGATCTTTTACATCTTTGGTTAGATTTATTCCTAGGTATTTTATGCTTCTTGGTGCAAGTGTGAATGGGATGAGTTTCTTTATTTGTCTTTCTGTTCCTTCATTATTAGTGTATAAGAATGCAACTGATTTCTGTACATTGATTTTGTATCCTGCGACTTTGCTGAATTCATGTATCAGTTTTTGTTCCTGTTCAGTATTTGTTCCTGTTTCAGTTTTGGTAGTTTATGTTTCTAGGAGTTTATCCATTTATTCCAGATTGTCCAGTTTGTTGGCATATAGTTTTTCACAATATTCTCTTATAGTTGTTTGTATTTCTGTGGTGTTGGTTGTTATTTCTCCTATTTGTGATTTTATTTATCTGGGTCCTTTCTCTTTTCTACTTGATACGTCTGGCTAGCAGTTTGTCATTTTATTAATTGTTTCAAAGAATCTGCTCCTGTTTTCTTCGATCTGCTCTGTCGTTTGTCTAGTTTCTATATCATTTATTTCGGCTCTAATCTGTATTATTTCCTTCCTTCTGCTTTTTGGCGTTTTGTTTGTTGTTGGTTTCTAGCTTAAGTGCCAGGTTAGGTTGCTTATTTGATTTTTTTCTTGCTTATTGAGGTAGACCTGTATTATGATAATTTCCCTCTTAGAACAGTTTTGCTGTGTCCCACAGATTTTGAATTGCTATGTTTTCATTTTCACTTGTTTCTATGTAATTTTTTTCCTTTTATTTCCTGGTTGACCCATTCATTGTTTATTAGCGTGTATTTTCACTTCCGTGTATTTGTGTCCTTTTCAGATCTGTGTGTGTGTGTGTGTGTGTGTGTGTGTGTGTGTGTGTGGTTGACTTATAGTTTCATAGCACTGTGTTCTGAAAAGATTCATGGTGCGACTTTGATCTTTTTGAATTTGTTGAAGCATGTAATATTTATACACCCAACTTGTGACTCCACAACATAAAAGTTGTATCTTCTTGTTGGGTTGTCCCCTTTATTATTATGTAGTGTCCTTCTATGTCTCTTATTACATTCTTTGTTTTAAAGTCTACTTTCTTCAATATAAGTATTGCTACTCCAACTTCTTTTCACATCCATTTGCACAATAAATATTCTACATCCTCTCACTGTCAATCTCCAGTCAATCTGTAGTTGTCTTTTGGTCCAAAATGATTCTTTTGTAGGCAGTATACAGATGGGTCTTGTTTTTTTTCATTCCGTCACCCTATGTCTTTTGATTAGAGCATTTAAACCGCATACATTCAAAATAATTTTTGACATGCATTTATTTTCATTGTATTACTTGTTTTGTGGTTGTTTCTGAAGATTTTCTCTGATCATTTCTTCTCTTTCTCTCTTTCATGGTTTGGTGGGGTTTTTTTAGTGATATTTTGTATTTCTCTCTCTTTATTCTTTGCATATTCATTAGTGATTTTTGATTTGTGGTCACCATTAGGTTTGTATATAACATTTTTTGTATATAGCAGTCTTTATTAAGTTGGTGGTCATAAGTTTGAACCCAAACACTACTCCTCTCTTCTCCAGGTATATGGTGTCATATGTTATATGTTACATCCTTTTATTCTGTGAGTTCCTTGACTGAAATTTGTTTACAGAAATATTCATCTTGAATGCTTTTGTGTTTCCTACCTTCATACTGTCACTTTTGGTCTCTCCTCTCCACTCAAAGAGTCCTCCTTAATATTTCTTGCAGGTCTGGTTTAGTGGTCATGAACTTCACTGGTTTTGTGTGTCTTGGAAACTCTCCTATTATGAATAATAGCCTTGCTAGATGGAATATTCTTGGCTGGATAGAGTACGTTTCCCATTCAGCACTTTGAATATATCATTCCACTGCCGTCTGGCTTGGAAAGTTTGTGCTGAAAAATGCTCTCATGGCCTTATGGGTTTTCCCTTGCATGTGACTGCCTTTTTTTCTTTTTTTTTTGTTCTTGCTATTATAATTTTTTCTATATCCCTATGTTTTGCCAATTTAGTTACAATATGTCTTGGTGTGGTTTGCATTTGTTGATTTTATTGGGGGTTCTCTGCCTTCTGTATCTGGATATCTGTTTCCTCCTTCACATTAGGGAACTTTTCTGCTATTAATTCTTCAAATAAATTTTCTGCCATGTTTTTTCTTTCTTCTTCTTCTGGGACTACTCTAATATGAATGTTGTTATGTTTGATGGAGTTCTGACTCCCTGAATGTATTCTTATTTTGCACCATTCTTTTTTCTCTTTGTTTGGCTTGATTACTTTCCATTACACGGTCTTCTAGGTCATTAATTTGTTCCTCTTCTTATTCCAGCCTGCTGTTCATTCCATCAAGTGTGCTTCTAATTTTGTTTGGTGAATCCTTTATCTCTGCTATGTTATTCCTTATCTCTTTATTAAGAGTCTCACTCATGTCTTCCACTTTTTTTCTCAAGTCCAGTGAGTATCTTCATAATTTTTACTTTAACTATCTATTAGGCATGTTACCTATATCTGTTTCACTTAGATCTCTGGCATTGGCCTTGTACAGATCTTTCTTCTTTCACAGATCATTTTTCTGTTTTCGCATTTTGTCTAAGTTTCTGTGCCTGCTTCTCTGTATTAGGAAAGTCAGCTACTTCTCCTGTTCTTGAGGCTAATGGCCTTATGAAAAAGAGGTTCTGTTGTGCCCTGAGGTGTCGCGATCCCTGTTCCCCAAGGCCTGGCACTTCAGGGAGTGTCTCCAATGTGTGTTGTGTTCACACTGCTCTTGTGTCCTGATCGCTTTGTCCTTCATGCGCCTCATCTGCAGAGGCTCTCTTTGCCTGTGTGGGCAGTGTTTGGTCTCTGGCCTGAATGTGGTGAGTTTTAACTTGGTGTGCTCTGGTCTGCTTGTGAGATGAGACTTCTCGCCACTGCTGCTGGAATCATGGCACCCCAAACACCCAGGTTGGGAGATGAGGTGTGGGCAGGGATTTGGTCTGGGCTTTTGGGGTTGGGGGCCACCTGTGCTGGGACTGAGGCCAAGTGTGACTGGGAAGGGTGATTCCACTGGAGCATGGGGAGGCAGGGCTTGGTAGAAGCAAGTTAGAGAGCAAGTGTGGGTCCTGTGCTGGTTCCCAAAGGTGACCATGTCTATATGCTGAAGGGCAGGGGAGGGAAATGGTACCTACCAGTTCCTTTGTTCCCAGAGGGGTCTCTGTGAAGGCTGCCTTTCTGCAATATTCTCCAAGGTGAGCAAATAACCTCCCCACTGTGTTCTCCAAGTGCTCTTCAGATTGCTGTTTCCATGCTGTATATCCACAGGCTCTTTGCTTGCCTTTTCTCCAAGAGCAGCCTCAATGCTGTTTGAATTCTCCCAGGGCCAAGTACGCTGTCCTTATAATACCCTAGGCTTTAAGCCCCACTGATTGCAAAGCTCACAAAATTTGCCCCCTCGCCCTTTCCAAACCAATTGCTATGGAGATTCGTTTTCTCGTGTGTGGTGCTCACCTGTGTTTCAGTCTGTCTCTCACCATTCCCTCTGACCACTACTCCTTTCCCACCTCAGTGTTCACAATCTGTTTCTTCTCAGTTTGGGAAAGAAAACTGAATCTCTACACATCTTACTTCATTGACATGGCTTGTTCTCTACCTTCAGTTGCAGAATTTGTTCTGCTGGTCTTTAGGTTAATTTCTAGGGTATTTAGGATGATTTGATAGTTATCTAGGTGTATTCATGGGATGAGGCAAGCCTAGGATCCTCCTACACCGCCACATCTACCTCCTTCCTCTTGTGTCCCCCTATATTAGAGGTTTCTTCCTTGTACTTCCATTACTGTTTTCTTGACTAATGCCTATCAGTAAACATTTATTTTGCTATACATGTATCAAGAAATTTGTATATCCACTCATACACACTTGGAAAAAAGAAAACTAAGTAGTTCCATAGGGGAGATAAGAAAGTTGTTATAGATATTTTGTTACAGTCCATCTAGATGAGGCTTAGAAAAGCATAATACACCGGGATCTCAGATCATTTACTTACTGAGAGGAATGCATTCAGGAGGAGGGAACCAGCCATCCTCTGTACAGGTCATTACAGTCTGCTCATTTTGAAGACTGTGGCCAGAATTGCAATTAACGCTTACATTTTCACCTTGTACATATTTAACTCCTTGTTTTGGATACTCTCCATTTTTCAAATGATTGAAGATACATTGTCCTAAAAATAATGAAAATAAGAAACAAAAAAAAATTTAAAACCCCTAAGTTCAGTGAAAATAGCCAATTAAAAGTTATTTATACAAAATTTAAACTCATGCATAAGTATCCAAAATTAAAGCTACTACCAAATGCTGGAAAAAAAATCAATGTTAAATATTATTTACCTTCAGGTTTATAATTAAGTCCTTGTAAATGATATAGTTATTTTCAGAGAGCCTCTATCTTTATCTTTAGTGTGATTTTTATGAAGAACTCTTCATAAAAGGAAAAACTCATATTGGTATTTTTGCTCATAACATTCATCCTTTGGCTTTATGTTAGTCATACTAAGCTTCATTGTATTCACTTATGTGTTTTCCCCCCTCTACTATTTGAAATATTTATACATATACAATTATAAAGGTTGACTTACTGCGGCATGGTACTGCTGGTGACCATCCTTCTTGTGTGCAATGAATATGTTCCCAGGGCTTTTGTGAAACAGTCACAAAATTTTGATCACAGGAATACCAATATTTTTCTCCTACACGTACTGGAAAGTTTTGTCTATAGTTACTTTCATGGTGTAGACTACCATGTTTTATTTCTGGAAAATCACAACGATACCCTTGCAATAAAAACAAAACAAACAAAAACAGTATAAATGATGTTTTACCTTAAGAAAAAAAATCAGATGGGAAATGAATTGTTTCACTGATGAATTATATCCTCTTATTAGTCTAATTTCACTCATTGCATCAGGTTTTCTAGGACAAGAGAAGTTATAAAATTCAGATGACTGGGATATGCTAATGAAGTTAAAATTATATCTTGTGGGTCATACGATATAGAAACTTGTATGAAGACTCTTCATAAATAAAACTCTACAGATCTATTTGGGTATGTATATGATCCACCGACTATGTATATCCTAGCCCTGGTATGTAAATGAGCAACTTGTTCGAGAGATGAAAGTATAGATTTTATTCCTAAGATCATCTATCTTCTTTATTTTCTTTTCTGCTCTCATCAGAAATCAGAGCCCTGCCTTTTCTTCTCAGACCAACTCAGCGTAGGGAAACAGTGCGGTTTTTTTTTTTTAGATAAACGTTCATTAATTTACTTTTCTATTTATTCAAATAGTGTAAGAAATATAGAGAAACACATTTTCCATTCATCGCATTATACGGAAAACTAACCTTCTAATTAATGCCTGAAACCAATCATCAAGGAAAGTTTTCATTTAATCAGACAAATGAACTAGGACTATTTCTTAATATTCAAATAGTTAAGATTACAGTAAACATTTGATTGTTATTTCTAATATTAATTTGAGAATGCGGTGTTTTAAAGTATGTCACATGTGTCTCAGAATATATATTATATATATTATGTACATGAGGTGATTTAAAATGTCATTCATAGTATGTCATAGTATTTAAGGTTTATATGGCACACATATGTGGCATATATATCATATATAATGTGGCATATGTTGTAACATGTACACATCATACATATGAGGTGTTTATAACATGTCATGTATATCATAATATATATATATATATATATTTTTTTTTTTTTTTGAATACAAGTGAACATTTAATGCAACCATAGTTCAATTCTTTTTAAACACCAAAATGTCATATTGTAATTGAGGTATAATATAATTGCATTTTATTGAGTTTCTTATATATGGAATATTTTTGACACATGTTTAAGTGTTATGCTGTTTATAACACATTTATATATAATATTTCCCAGAAAAAATTTCCGTTTTCATTTGATGATTTAGAGATAATCTAGTACTTTTAATACCATACCAGTATTAGTTTTTTCCCCACAAAATGATTCTATTACAAGAACTGTTGTGCAACACACGAAAAAAAGTTCCAAACACACACACACACACACACACCCCAAGTATTCATCATCATCTTCATCTTCCTTTTTTTTTTTTTCAAGGTTTATTTACTTATTTTGAGAGAGAGAGAGAGAGAGAGAGAAAGAGACAGAGCATGAGCAGGGGAGGGGCAGAGAGAGAGGGAGCCTGAAGCAGGCTTCAGGCTCCGAGCTGTCAGCACAGACAGCCCCACAGATGTGGGGCTCAAACCCAGAAACCGTGACCTGAGCCGAAGTCAGACGCTTATCCGGCTGAGCCACCGAGGTGCCCCTCATCTTCATCCTTCTCAAGTACACTGGTAACATTTTCTTTCTTGTTTGATTAAAGTTTCCAGTAGTTTCAGCAGACTTATGTAGATTATACACCTGGAATACTTGAATATACTGATGTTTTTCTTTAGTAAAGATTTGTATATGATACCTTCTCTAGATATAGATTCTTGGCCTCCAGTTTATAGCTCTCATTGATAAATTTTTTCCACCACATTTTTGAAGCTTCCAATATTGAGATCAAGTGTTCATTTAGTCTTATTCCACTTAAGTAACCTTCTAGGTATTTTTCTCCACTACTCTTTGACGATTTAGATGAACTTCTCTTTATCCTTGGATGATGAATTTCATCATGATACATCCCAGATGAGTGTCATTTAACAATCATTCTACCTTGCGCAAACTTCACTGTTTGGATTTGCAAGAGTAGAGTCTTAAAGAACTCAAATAAATTGGTGTAAAATTGTAAAGGAGAGATTTGAACCCTGGTGGTCTGATTTTAGAACAAATCTGGTTATCCACCTATTATGGGTTTTCAAAGGATATCAGTTAGGAGTTAAGATGGTGGAGAAGTAGGGGGACCAAGACTTCACTTGTCCTTGTTTGAACTTGTTTGAACACAGCTGTTTTGGGGTCAGAACACTTGGAACACCCAGGAAATCTATCTGCAGAGTGACTGAAAAATCTGCACAGGTGGAGGGAGACAGCTTGGTGTGACAGACATGTGTGTATGTGAATTGGGAGCGATAAAACAGCATGGGTACAGAGGGGAGGGATCCCCTTCTGTGGACAGACAAAAGGGAGAAATATAGAAGCTGTGGATTGTGCCATTGTGTTAGGACAAGAGAAAGACCTTTTCCAGACCACGAACTGGGGAACAAGAAATACGGAAAATGTCAGTCTCTGCTTTGCAAATAGCCTTAGGAGCTGAAGATAAGAGTTTTCAAAAGTGTGTGGCATTCTCTGGACCAGAGCCACTGCTGTGTGCACACGCCTGGGGGGGGGGGGGGTGTGTGGGGAGAGGAGTCAGCCCCAGGGCGGGTAGAGATATCAGGGGTGCCCTGGGAAAGAACAGTCCCCTCCTTTGAGTACTGTGGGAAAAATGTATATTGTTCCCCCAAGGACTAAAGACCCGGCAGGCACCAGCCATATCCGCAGGGTGGAGTGGCGCTATCCCAGAATTGGGTCCATGTGGTACACGATCCTTGAAGACATGGGATTTTGAATCTCAGCCTAGCACCTAGGAGGCACAGGAGAACTGTGGAGCAGAGCAAACTACCTGCCTGTGCTACTCTGTGAGGGGTGCCTGAACAGCGAGGTTTTGGTTTTTTTTGTTTTTATTGTTTTTTGTTTTTTTTTTAATTTTTTTAACCTTTACTGATTTTTTTAGACAGAGAGAGTGAGCATGAACAGGGGAGGTTCAGAGAGAGGTGGAAACACAGAATGCGAAACAGGCTCCAGTCTCTGAGCTGTCAGCACAGAGCCTGATGTGGGGCTCGAACTCACGGACCGCAAGATCATGACCTGAGCCCAAGTCGGACGCTCAATCGACTGAGCCACCCAGGCGCCCCTGAACAGCAAGGTTTGAAAAACACAGTTCAGGGAGGAGAGACTGGGGTACTGCCATTTTTCTCCCCATTGCCAACGTGGTGGGTCTACAAGGAACAGGACAGTGGCTCCTAATGGAGGCAGGGCCTGGTGACAGGAAACCTTACCCCGCTGTGCCTGGCAACTGCTTATCTACTGGAGCAGGACTCACACTGGATGAACCAGACAACATCTCCTCCAGACCAGCAGAGATGGTCCCAAGTATCAACAGATTACTGTCCTGTGGTTTTGTACGCTACTTTGTTGCCCTTTTCTTTGTTTTCTTTGCTTTTCTTTGTTTTTCTTATTAACCTTTTTTTTTTCCTTTGGAATCAAGCTCATATTCTCTGATTTGATTAAAAAAATTTTTTTTTAATGTTTCCTTTTGAGAGTGAGAGAGACAGAGCATGAGCAGGGGAGGGGCAGAGGGGAGGGAGGCGCAGAATCTGAAGCAGGCTCCAGGCTCTGAGCTATCAGCACAGAGCCCGATGTGGGGCTCGAATTCACAAACCATGAGATCATGACCTGAGTTGACATTGGGCGCTCAACCGACTGAACCACCCAGGCGTCCCTGATGTTTGGTCAATTCATCTCTCTCTCTCTCTCTCTCTCTGTGTCTCCGTATATTTCTATATATCTTTTTTTTCTCTGCTTCGTTTGTCCGTGCAATCAGGCTAATTTTAATTCTATTCTTTTACACCTTTTTTATATCTCCTTCTTCTTTACTTGCCTTTCTCTCTTTCTGGATTAAGCCCTATAGTTTCTTTGATTCTCTGCTTGGTCTTTTTTTTTTTGCCTCTTCCATTTTTCTTTGTATGGGATCAGGTCCCGTTCTTTTTCCTTCTTTCCACAGTTGCTTCAATGAACAAATAAAAGCACCTGGTAGAATGTCTAAATGGTGGAATGTCTAAGATGGTGTCTAAACAAGCCACCACCAAGAGTAAGGAAGACCTGTCTAGTGGGATAGTGCAGCCAAATGCGCAACAACAACACAGTGCATGCAACACACTCCAAAAACACTTCCTGAAGTCCCAGGCCCTGCACAGTGTAGGACTCCTTTTTAATATAGTAGTTCTCAAGGTGCAGGACATAAATCAAACTACTAAAACACATAAAATACAGAAACCAGGCCAAAATGATGAAACAAAATTCTCCTGAAAAGAAATTCCAGGAAGAAATGACAGCCAGGGAATTGCTCAAACCGGATACATGCTCTAATCCTTTTTATTTCCTTCCTTCTGCTTTTTGGGTTTTTGTTTGTTGTTTTTCTAACTTCCTTAGTCATCAGGTTAGGTTGTTTATTAGATTTTTTTTCTTGCTACTTCAGTAGATGTGTATTGCTATAAACGTCCCTCTTAGAATCGGTTTTGCTGCATCCCACAGGTTTTGAACAGTTGTGTTTTCATTTTCACTAGTTTCCATGTACCTTTTTGTTTTTTTCTTTTATTTTCTGGTTGACCCATTCATTGTTAGCATGTTATTTAACTTCCATCTATTTGTGATCTTCACATTTTTTCTTGTGGCTGACTCCTAGTTTCATTGCATTGTGTTCAGATGTGTTGCATGGTGTGATTTAGATCTTTTTCAATTTGTTGACACTTGTTTTGTGGCCTAATATGAGTTTTATTCTGCAGAATGTTCCATGTACACTTGAAAAGCATGTACATTTGGCTGTTTTAAGATGGAATGTTCTGAATATATCTGTTAAATATATCTGTTCCAGTGTGTCTAAAGGCATTGTTTCCTTGTTGATTTTTGGTTTAGACAATCTTGTCCATTAATGTAATTGGTGTGTTAAAATCCCCTACTATTATTTATTATGATTGAGTCACTTTGTTATTTGTTATTTGTTATTAACATTGATGTATTGAGGAGCTCACATGTTGGGTACATAAATATTCACAATCGTTACCTCTTCTTGTTGGATTGTCCCCTTTATTATTATATAGTGTCCTTCTTTGTCTCTTATTACATGCTTTGTTTCAAAGTCTACTTTGTCCAATATAATTATTGGCACTCCTGCTTTCTTTTGACATCCATTTGCACAATAAATATTCTACATCCCTTCACTTTCAATCTGCAGGTGTGTTTTGCTCTAAAATGAGGGGTTTTTTTTGTAGGCAGGAAAGAGATGGGTCTTGTTTTATTCATTCTGTCACCCTGTGTCTTTTCATTGGAGCATATAGTATATTTACATTCAAAGTAATTTTTTTTATAGATATGCATTTATTGCTATTTTATTGCCTGATTTATGGCTGTTTCTGAAGATTTTCTCTGATCATTTCTGGTCTTTCTTTCATGGTTAGATGATTTTTTAATGATATATTGGATACCTTTATCTTTATTCCTTGCATATTTATTGTGGTTTTGCTTTGTGGTCATCATTGGGTTTGTATATAACATGTGTTGCATATAGCAGTCTGTATTAAGTTGGTGGTCATTTAACTTTGAACCCAAACTTTACTTCTCTCTTCCTCAGGTATATGGTGTCATATTTTACATCCGTTTATTTTGTGAGTTCCTTGACAGAAATTTGTTTTACAGAAATATTCATTTTTACTGCTTTGGTGTTTCCTACCTTTATACTGACACTTTTGGTCTCTCCTTTCTACTCAGATTCGCCTTTAATATTTCTTGCAAGGCTGATTTAATGGTCTTGACCTGCATTGGTTTTTATTTGCCTGGGAAACTCTTTATCTCTCCTTCTATTTTGAATAATGGCTTTGCTGGGTAGAGTATTCTTGACTGGATAGAGTATGTTTCCCATTCATCACTTTGAATATATCATGCCACTTCCTTCTGGCCTGGAAAGTTCGTGCTGAAAACTGCCTTAGTTGCCGTATGGGTTTTTCCTTGTATGTGACTGTCTTTTTTTTTCTCTTGCTGTTTTTACAATGTTTTCTATATTGTTATGTTCTGCCAGTTTAGTTACCATATATCTTGGTGTTGGTTTGCTTTTGTTGATTTTGTTGGGGATTCTTTGTGCCTCCTCGTGTATCTGGATATCTGTTTCCTCCTTCCAGATTAGGGAACGTTTCTGCTATTCTTCAAATAAATTTTCTGGTCCCTTTTTCCTTTCTTCTTCTTCTGGGACACCTCTAATAAGAATGTTGTTATGTTTGATGGCGTCACCGACTTCCCTAAATCGATCCTCCTTTGCATAATTCTTTTTTCTCCCTTCTGTTCAGCTTGATTACTTTTCATTACTATGTCTTCTAAGTCATTAATGCCTCTTCTTCTTCCACTATGCTGTTCATTCCATCAAGTGTGTTTCTAGTTTTGTTTATTGAATCCTTTCTCTCTGCTATGTTATTCCTTATCTCTGTATTAGGGTCTTACTCATATCTTCGAATTTTTCTCAAGTCCAGTGAGTATCATTATAGTTATTATGTTAAATTCTCTATTAAGCATGTTACTTATATCTGTTTCGCTTAGAGCTCCGGCATTGGCCTTGTACTGCTCTTTCACTCGGGACAAATTCTTCTGTTTTCTCATTTAAGTTTCTGTGCCCACTTCTGCCTGTAGGAAATTCAGCTACCTCTCCCATTTTTGGGGTAATGGCCTTATGAAAAAGAGGTTCTGTCGTGCCCTGAGGTGTTATGATCCCTGTTCCCCAGGGCCTGGCACTTCAGGGAGTGTCTCCAATGTGTGCTGTGTTCACACTGCTCTTGTGCCCTGATCGCTTTGTGCTTCATGCCCCTCATCTACAGAGGCTCTCTTTGCCTCTTTGTTGGCAGTGGTTGGTCTCTGGCTTGAATGTGGGGAGTTTTAACTTGGTGCACTCTGGTCTGCTTGTGACATGAGACTTCTCACCACTGCGGCTGGAATCAAGGCTTCCAAGATCCCCAGGTTGGGAGATGAGGTGTGGGCAGGGATTTGGTCTGGTGTTTTGGGGTTGGGGGCTACCTGCTCTGGGACTGTGGCAAGTATAACTGGGAAGGATGGTTCCATTGGAGCATGGGCAAGTGGAGCTTGGTGTAAGAAGTTAGATAGCAAGTGTGGGCCCTGTACAGATTCCCACAGTTGACCCTGTGTTTATGCTAATGGGGAGGGGAGGGAAATGGCACCTGTCAGCTCCTGTGGGTCTCTGTGAATGCTGCCTTTCTGCAACATGCTCCCAGGTGAGCAAATAATCTCCCCACTGTGTGCACCAAGTGCTCTTCAGATTGCTGTTTCCATGCTGTATGTCCACAGGCTCTTTGCTTGCTTTTTCTCCAAGAACAGCCCCAACGCCCTTTGAACTCTCTCAGAACTTAGTACACTGACCTTTAAAACCCTAGGCTTTAAGCCCCACTGGTTGCAGGAACTCACAACACTTGGGCCCTTTCACTTTCCAAGCCAGTTGGTTTGGGGATTCGTTTGACCTGTTTGCTCCTCTGTGTGTCAGACTGTCTCTCACCCTTCTCTGTGACCACTACTCCTTTCCTACCTCAGTGGTACACAGTCCATTTCTCCTCAGTTTGGGAGGGAAAACTGAATCTCTGTACATCTTACTTCTCTGATGTGGACTGTTCTCTATGATTGGTTGCACAATTTGTTCTGCCAGTCTTCAGGTTGATTTAGGATGATTTGATAGTTATCCTCATGGGATGAGGCAAGCCTAGTTTCCTCCTTCTCTGCCACATCCCCCTCGTTCTCTTGCTGGTGTCACCCTACTTTACACGTTCCTTCTCTGCAGTTCTTTTACTGTTTTCTGGATAGTGACCATTTACTTACCAGGAGGAAGGCATTCGGGAGCGGGTGCCCAGCCATCTTCTGTACAGGTCATTACAGTCTGCTCATTTTGAAGACTGTAGCCAGCATAGCAGTTAACACTTACAGAGTCACCTTGGAAATACATTTTTGCTGGATATGGATATTCTCCATTTATCAAATAACTAAAAAGACATTGTCCTAATAATCATAAAAATAGTAAACCAAATTCGTCAAACCCTACATTCAACGATAATAGCAAATCAAAAATTATTTGTCCAAAATTTAAATTTTCATGCATAAGTATCCAAAAATAACCTATAACTTAAGACAAACTAAAGCTACTTCCAAACGTTTCAAAAGAAGAAAATCAGTATTTAAATTATTTATCTTCAGTTTTTATAATGAAGATATTTGGAAATGACATAGGTATTTTCGTAAGCCTCTATTTTTAGTTCTAAGGTGATTTTTATGAAGAGCTCCTCATAGAAGGAAAAACTTACATTGGTCGTTTTGCTCATACAACTCATCCCTTGGCCTTCTTTTTGTCATATTAGGCTTAACTGTACTCACTTATGTGTCTTCCCACACCACTCTTTGAAATATTTACACGTATACAATTATAACAAGGTTGACTTACTGCGGCACGGTATTGCTGGTGACCATCCTTCTTGTGTGCAATGAATATATCCCCCCTTCTGTTTTTTATCTGTCACGAAATCGTGGTTACAGGAATAGTAATATTTTTTTCCTACAGATACTGGAAAGTCTCGTCTATAGTTATATTCATTGTGTAGTATTCCATGTTTTATTTCTGGAAAATCACAACGTTTCTCTTGCAATAAAAAAACAAAAACAAACAACAGTATAAATAATCTTTTATCTTAAGAAAAAAATCATATTAGAAATTAATTGTTTCATTGGTAAATGTACCCTCTTATTAGCATAATTTCACTCATTGCATCAGGTTTTCCAGGACAAGAAGTGTTGGAAATATGGATTACTGGGTTATGTGATGAAGTCATTGCTAATCAAGTTAAAATTGTACCTTGTGGGACTTATGAGATATAAAATTGTATGAAGATCAAGGAATAAAACTTGATAGATCTTTTTAAAGGATTCTCCTTGAGTATGTGTATCCTCAGCATGGTTGATTACATGAGGAACTTGGTTGAGAGATGAAGGTATTGATTTTATTTCTCAGGTCATCCAACTTTTTATTTTTCTTTTCTGTTCTCATCAGAAATCAGAGCCCTATCTTTTCTTCTCAGACCAACTCATTGTAGGAAGATAGATTTTTTTTAGATTAACATTCATTAATTTATTTTTCTGTTTACTGAAAATAATGTAAGACATAAAAACACAAAAATTTTCCATCCATTACATTATACAGAAAAATTACATTCTTCTTAACCCCTCAAACCAATCACAGAGGAAAGTTCTCTTCTTCATTTAATCAGAGAAATAAACAAGGACTATTTTTCAATATCCAAATAGTTAAGATTGTGGAAAACATTTGAATGTTATTTTTTTAAATTTTGTTTTAGAGAGAGAGGCGGCGCAAGTGAGTGAAGAGCAGAGAGAGTAAAAGAGAGAGAGAGAGAGAGAGAGAGAGAGAGAGAGAGAAGCTGGGCTCACCTGGGGGTCGTGGTTTTACCTGAAGCAGGGCACTGGCTCACCCAAAGTGGGGCAACGAGCTCACCTGACGTGGAACTCGAACTCACCAACTGTGAGATAATGACCTGAGCCGAAGTCAGATGCTTAACAACTAAGCCACCCAGGCACCATATTGTTAATTCTAATTTTAATTGGAGAAGGAATGGTTTTAAATTATGTCATACATATGTCATAATATGTATGACATATATCATATATATGAGGTGTGTTAAAGATGTCATATATATTTCACAATATATATGACACTTGTCATATAGATGAAGTGTTTAAAACTATCATACACAGTATGTCATACTATAATGATATATATCATATATATCAAGTGTTTAGACAATATGTCATTTATGTCCCCAATATATATATTTTTGCAATGAAAACGAACATTTAATGCAACCATAGTTCAATTCTTTTTAAACACCAAAATGTCATATTTTAATTGAGGTATAATATAATTGTATTTTACTGAGATATTCTTATATACGGAATATTTTTGACATATGTTTAAGTGTTATGTTGTTACAACACATTTATGTATAATATTTTCCAGAAAAGTTTCCCCTTTTCATTTGATGACATAGAGATAATTTAGGACTTTAATACCAGACCAGTATTGGGTTTTTCCCATAAAATTATTCTATTACAAACCTTGTACAACGCATGAACCCAAGTTCCAAAACACACACACACACACACACACACACACACACACGCATACCAAGTATTAATTATCATCTTCATCTTTTTTAAGTACACTGATCATTTTCTTCTTGTTTGATTAGAGAAAGTTTCTAGTAGTTTAAGCTGACTTGTTATGTGGATCATACCCTTTGAATCCTTGTACATACTGATGTTTTTCTTTAACAAAAATTTGTATATGATACCTTCTCTAGATATAGATTTTTGGCCTACAGCCCATGTCTCTCATGGATAGATTTTTCCCTCCACATTTTTGAAGCTTCCAAGGTTGAGACTAAAAAGCTCATTTAGTTTTTTTCCTTTTCAGTAACCGTGTAGTTTTTTCCCCCCATGACTTTTTGAAGATTTAGATTATTTTCTCTTTATCCTTGGATGAATTTCATCATGAGACATCAAGATGTGTGTCATTTAACAATCTTGGGCAAGCTTCACTCTTTGGATTTGCAAGAATTGAGTCTTAAAGTACTCAGTTAAATTACCCGTAAAATTGTAAAGGAGAGATTTGAACCCTGGGGGTCTGATTTCAGAACAGCACTGGTTATTCTAGTGTTTCAAATGATATCAATTAGGAGTTAAGATGGTGGAGAAGTAAGGGTTCGAGGATTTCCCTCATCCCGGAAACACAGCTGTATTGGGGTCAGAACACTTGGAAATCTATCTGCGGAGTGACAGAAAAATCTGCACAGGTGGAGGGAGACAGCTTGGTGGGACAGAGGTGCTTGTATGCAAACTGGGGGAGATAAAACAGCATGGGCGTGGAAGGCAGGGATCCGTAGAGAGAAAAAAGGGAGAGAAAGAGAAGCTGTGGATTGCCCTGACGCAAGTTAGGACAAGAGAAAAACCTCCAGATCATGGACTGGGGAATAGGAAATATGGAGAGTGCCAGTCTCTACTTTGAAAACAGCCAAAGGAGCTGAAGATCAGAGTTTTCAAAAGTGTGTGCCATTCTCTGGACCAAAGCCACTGTCACGTGCATGTGCCTGGGGAGGAGGAGAGCAGTGGCAATCTCAGGGCACACTAGGAGAGAACAGTCCCCTCCGTCGAATACTGTGGGATATATTGCACCCTCAAAGACAAAAGGCCCTGCAGTCGTCAGCCATATTAGCAGTGCAGAATGGCACTACCCCAGAACCAAGTGCCTATGGTGCAGGATCCATTACTATATCGGGTTTTGAATCCCAGCTGAGCACCTAGAAGTGTGGGAGAACTGTGGAGCAAGACAAGCCACCTGCCTGCGCTACTGTGTGAGGCCTGCCTGAACAGTGTGGTTGAGACTGGGGTGTCATCATTTTCTTCCCCATCACCAACATGGTGGGGCTTCAGGGAAAAAGACCCCAGCACAGGCGTGATCTGCTTACCTGAAGCCCCACCCCTGTGTGCCCGGAAACTGCTCATCTACTGGAGCAGAACTGACACTGAGTGAAACAGATGACCTCTTCTCCGGACCAGCACAGCCGTGGGTCCCAGACACCAACAGACAACTGTCCTGTAGTTGTGTATGTTAGTCTGTTGCCTTTTTTTCTTTTCTTTTCGTCTTTCCTTTTCTTTCCATCTCTTGTCTTTTCTCATCATTTCTTTCAACCATCTTCTTTTTTTTCCTTTGGAATCAGGCTCTTAGTTTCTGATTTGATTTTTGGTCAATTCTTATAAATATATATATTTTGTCTTTTCTCTATTTTTCTGCTTTGTTTGTTTGTCTGTTTAGTCAAGCATTTTTACTTTATTTTTTTACAGTTTTTCTATATCTCCTTCTTCTTTCTTTTCCTTTCTTTCTCTCTGGATTAAGCCTTATAGCTTCTTTGATTCTCTGCTTGGTCCTTTTTTCAGACCTTTCATTTTTTTCTTTGTATGGGATTAGGTCCCCTGCCCTCTCATCTTTCTAGGGATACTTCAATGAAAAATCAAAGCACCCCTGGTGGAGGGTCTAAACTATCCACCACTGCAAGTAAGGAGGAGCCTTATAGAAGACTGTTTGGTGGGTTACAGCAACCAAATACACAACAAAGGAGGGCATGCAACACACTCCAAATACAATTCCTGAAGTGCCAGGCCCTGGACAGTGTATGACCCCTTTTAAATATAGTAGTCCTCACAGGTGCAGGACATATAACAAACTATTAAAACACATAAGGACAGAAACCAGGCCAAAATGATAAGATGGAAGAGTTCTCCTGAAAAGAAATTCCAGGAAGAAATGAGAGCCAGGGTAGACATGTAAGGGCGGTAACAGACCTATCCACTGAAACTTGGCAGGCCAGGAGGGAGGGTAGGAAACATTAAATGTGCTGAATAGGAAAAATATGCAGCCAAGAATCAATTATCTGGCAAGGCTGTCATTATAATTGAAGGAGAGATAAAGGCTTTCCCAGACAAAAAATAACGAAAGGAGTTCATGACCACTAAACCAGCCCTGTAGGAGATTCTAAGGGAGACTCTGTGAGTGGAAAGCAGCAAAGACTACAAAGGACCAGAGACATCACCACAAGCACGAAACCTACAGGTAACACAATGACACTGAATTCGTATCTTTCAATAATCACTCTGATGTAAATGGACTAAATACTCCAATGAAAAGACATAGGGTTTCACCACGGGTTAAAAAAAAAAAAAGATCCATTTACATGCTGCCTACAAGAGACTCATTTTAGTCCTGAGGACAACTGCAGATTGAAAGTGAGGGGATGGAAAACCTTGTGTCATGGTACTAGATGGCGAAAGAAAGCCGCAGTAGCCATACCAGACAAACCAGATTTTAAAAGAAAGACTGTAATAGGAGATGAAAAATAGCATTTTATCATAATTAAGGGGTCTATTCATCAAGAAGAGATAACAGTTGTAAAAATCTATGTCCCCAATGTGAGAGCATCCAAATATAAATCGTGTAATTACAAACATAAATAAATGTATAGATAATAATACCATGTTTGAAGGGGACTTTAGTACTCCACTTACAGCAATGGACATATCATCTAGGCAGAAAATCAATAAGGAAACAATGGCTCTGAAGGACACATTGGACCAGATGGACCACTTGGACATTCTCCAAAATAGATCACATACTGGGTCACAAAACAGAATATATAAAAGGACTGAGATCATACCATGCACATTTTCGGATCACAATGTTATGAAGCTTGAAATCAACCACAAGAAAAAATTTGGAAAGCCCCCAAATGCATGAAGGTTAAAGGACCTCCTACTGAAGAATGAATGGATCAACCAGGAAATTAAACAAAAATTTAAAAAATATATGCAGGTAAATGAAAATGAAAATATGACAGTTCACACCCCTTGGGATGCAACAAAGGCAGTCCTAAGAGGAAAGTATATTGCAGTTCAGACCTATTTCAAGAAGCAAGAAAGGTCCTAAATATACAACCTAACCTCACACCTAAAGGAACTAGAAAGGCAGCAGCAATGAAAGCCCAAAGCCAGAAGAAGGAGAGAAATAACAAAGATTAGAGCAGAAATAAACAGTATACAATCAAAAAAAAAAAAAAACCTTAAAAAACAAAAAAAAAACCACATTGGAATGGATTAATGAATGTAAGAGTTGATTTTTTGAAAGAATAAACAAAATCGATAACCCTGTAGCCTGACTTCTCAAAAAGAAAAGAGAAAGGACCCAAATAGATAAAATTACGAATGAAGGAGGAGAGATCACAACCAACACCACACAAATACAAACAATTATTGAAGAACATTATGAAAAATTACATGCCAACAAACTGGACAATCTGGAAGAAGTGGACAAATTCCTAGAAACTCACACACTACCAAAATTCAAATGGGAAGACATAGAAAATTTGAACAGACCCATAAGCAGTGAAGAAATTGAACTGGTTATCAAAAAACTCCCAACAAGTAGGAGTCCGGGGTTAGATTGCTTCCTAGGGAAATTCTACCAGACATTTAAAGCAGAATTAAGACCTCATCTCAAGCTGTTCCAAAAAACAGAAATGGAAGGAAATCCTCCAGACTCATTCTATGAAGCCAGCATTACCTTGACACCCAAACCAGACAAAGGCCCCACTGAAAAGCAGAATTACAGGTCAATATCCCCGATGAACATGGATGCAAAAATTCTCATCAAGATACTAGCAAATTGACTTCAACAGTGTATTAAAACAATTATTCATCATAATCAACTGGGATTCATTCCTGGGCTGTAGGTCTGGTTCAATATTCACAAATCAATCAACGTCATACATCACATTAACAGAGAAAAAGATAAGAACCATATGCTCCTGTGAATAGATGCAGAAAAAGCATTGGACAAAATACAGCATCCTTTTGTAATAAAAACACTCAAGAAAGTAAGGATAGAAGGAACATACCTTAACATCATAAAAGCCATATATGAAAGGCCCACAGCTAATACAATCCACAATGGGGAAAAACTGAGAGCTTTGCCCCTGAGATCAGGAACATGACAGGGATATCCACTGTCACCCCTGTTGTTTAACATGGTATTAGAACTCCTAGCCTCAACATTCAGACAACAATGCAAAATAAAATGTATCAAAATTGGCAGACAAGAAGTCAAATTTTCACTCTTTGCAGATGACATGACACTCTGCATGGAAAATCCGAGACACCCCACCGAAAAACTGGTAGAACTGATACATGAATTCAGCAAATTTTCAGGATATAAAATCAATGTACAGAAATCTGTTGCATTTCTATACACCAATAATGAAGCAACAGAAAGGAATTGATCCCATTCTCAATTGCACCAAGGACCATAAATTACCTAGGAATAAACTTAACCAAAGAGGTAAAAGATCTGTTTGCTGAAAACTATAGAAAATTGATGAATGACATTGAAGAAGACACAAAGAAATGGAAACATTCCATGCTCATGGATTAGAAGAACAAATATTGTTAAAATGTTGATATTACCCAAAACAATCTACACATTCTAGCAATCTCAATCTAAATGACATCAGCATTCTTCACAGAGCTAGAAGAAATAATCCTAAAATTTGTATGGAACCACAAAAGATCCTGAATAGCTGAAGTAATGTGGAAAAAGAAAACCAAAGCTGGAGGCATCACAATCCCAGACTTCAGCCTGTATTACATAGCTGTAATCATAAAGACAGTATGGTATTGGCACAAAAACAGACGCACAGACCAGTGAAATAGAAAAGAGAACCCAGAAATGGACATACAAATTTATGGCCAACTAATCTTTGACAAAGCAGGAAAGGGTATCCAATGGAAAAGAGATAGTTTCTTCAGCAAACGGTGCTTGGGAGAACTGGACAGCAACATGCAGAAGAAAGAAACTGGACCACTTTCTTACAACATACACAAAAATAAATTCAAAATGGATGAAGGACCTAAATGCTAATGTTAGGTCAGTGTTAAACAGGAATCCATCAAAATCCTACAGGAGCAAACAAGGCAGCAACCTCTTTGACCTTGGCCATAGAAACTTCTTACTTGACATGTTTTCAAAGGCAAGAGAAATAAAAGCAAAACGGAACTATTGGGACCTCATCAAGATAAAAAGCTTCTACACAGCAAAGGAAACAATCAACAAAACTAAAAGGCAGCCGACAGAACGGGAGAAGATGTTTGCAAATGACATATTGGATAAAGGGCTAGTATCCAAAATCCATAAAGAACTTACCAAACTCAACACCTGAAAAACAAATAATCCAGTGAAGAAACGGGCAGGAGATACAAATAGACACTTTTCCAAAGAAGACATCCAGATGGCAAACAGACACATGAAAAGATGCTCAACATTGCTCATCATCAGGGAAATACGGATCAAAACCACACTGAGATACCACCTCATACCAGAGTGGCTAAAATTAACAACTCAGGAAACAACAGATGTTGGCGAGGATATGGAGAAAGGGTAACCCTCTTGCACAGTTGATGGGTGTGCAAATTGGTGCGCCACCCTGGAAAACAGCGTGCAGGTTTCTCAAAAAATTAAAAATTGAATTACCATATGATCCAGTGCTTGTACTACTAGGAATTTATTCAAAGGACACAGGAGGGTTGATTCATAGGGCCACATGATAGCAGCACTATCAACAACAGTCAAATTATGGAAAGAGCCCAATTTCCATCACTGATGAATGGATAATGAAGACATGGTATATTTACACAATGGAATACTACTCGGCGACGAAAAAGAATGAAATCCTGCCATTTGCAACAATGTGGATGGAATCAGAAGGTCAGTCAGAGAAAGACAGATATATTATTTCACTCATACGTGGAAATTGAGAAACTTTACAGGTGACCATCGGGGAAGGGAAGGAAAAAAGAAGATACAAACAGAGAGGAAGGCAAATCATACGAGGCCCTTAGATAGAACCTGAGGGTTGATGGAAGTGGAGGGTTGAGAGGATGGGAAAAATAGGTGGTGGGCATTGAGGAGGGCACTTGTCAAGTGAGGAGTATTGGGTGTTGTATGAGAGTGATGTATCAAGGGAATCTACTCCTGAAGCCAAGACTACTCTGTATGTTAGCTGACTTGTTAATACTAATTTTAAAAAATGGCATTAATTAAATAAAACAGTCCACTGAGATTTGTTTTCAAGAGGTATACAAAGGGGGTAAAATTAAAGTAGGTATTATTATTATGACAGGCTTGAATCCCTTTGCCATATTCTTCTCTCATCTGGGCATACTAAAATATGTTTTACACTTTTAGAATATCATCTCTGAAGCAAATATAATATTTCATATATGGTCTGATCAGCATTGGGATGGGCAAAATTTAAAACAGCCTCATTCTACCTTAGATTTCTATCGATGCAGGGCGTGGTCTCATTAACAGTAGTGGTGGTTCTGTCATAGTTTTGACTCAAACTGATCTCAAAATTGATTAAAATATTCACCAACTTTTAAAATTCTTTCTAATCTGTCTGTACTTGTACATCTGATTCCTTTGACTTATACCCAGGATCTTATAGTTATCACTACTAAATGTCACATTATTAGATTTAACAGAGGATCCTTTTTGAATGATGAATCTGTGCTAATGCAGATTCACTATCATGACCCCCTGAATAATCCCACTTGTGAATTTGTACTGTGTTTCCCCTAAATCACTAAACTACCTGATAACACAAAGGAGTAATGAAATAGGCTTGAGAACAAAGTCCTGAATCTGATACTCGGGTAAGTTTACTTAACGAAGTTTCAAACTATCTCATAAACCATCTGACTGGTCCATTTCCCCATCTTGCCCACAAGAACTTCATAAGGCCCCTTCTGGAATAAACTTGGTGAGATCCAGATCCAGTTGAGCTGATCTACCATTTCCATAAGCCAACCAGAAACACGATTAAATATTTTCTTTATGGAAGTGGTTCAAGATGGAGAGGTAGGAGATCCTGAACACACCTCTTCCCTTGGACACACTGAATCTACAGTTACATGCAGAGTAATTTTGTGTGGGGGCAAAAAAAAAAAAAAAACCTCTCCAAAAAATAACGGAGTGATTCCTACACACTGGGCAGATGAGAAAAAGCTCACATCAAAGTAGATGGAAGAAACTGAGATACGACCTGACCCTAAACCTCATCCCCAGCATGATGACCCACAATTGGGAGGGAATTCAAAACCCCAAGCTTCTCCCTGAGGAGTGAAGTGTCTGAGCCTTACATCTGGCACCCCGATTTTAATATCTACACCTGACAGACAAGCCCCCAAAGCATCTGGCTTTGAAAGCCAACAGGGCTTGTGTCCACAAGGACCCACAAGCTACAGCTAAGTGAGAAACAGCTCTTAAAGGGTCCACAGGCACTCACCCACCCCAGGGTCCACCATAGAGGAAGCCCCTGAAAAGTGCCCAGACTTTCTGTGAAAGAGACTTATTTGCCTACCTTAAGGCTCCACTCTGAGGGGTAAGCATTTAATGTAAAACACATCTAGGAGCTTAGTAAAACTCTCCTCAAAGACAGAGACCAGCAGTCACCATCTTTATGCTCTCCTTTTGCCTCATTGGCACAATTTGCTAATTGCTCCCTGGTATCTCCAGGAAAGGAGCTTAGACCCTCCTCAGACACTCTCTGAATTTTGCAGCCACCACCAAGGAGATACCCCTAGATCACATGGCTGTAGTGGCTAGTGGGTCCTACAGGACTGTAACAAATAAAGACAGACTTATTAACAGGCCACCACCCCCAAGGCACAGGAGAGTGCCCAGACTGAAGCACCCACCTTTCTCTGGAAAAGGCCAATCTGATTAATCTTTGTTGCTGTGGCCTGAGGGCAGACTTCTAATTAAAAAGACAACTGAGGGCCAACCATAATCCTCTACAGGGAACTTGGAGAATAGGCACTATCTTCAGGTCCTCCTTCTGCTGCGCTGCAGGGCACTGGTAACTCCTGGAGGGAAATCTGGACAAAGATCTGGTGCCCCAGCTTCTATGTCTGGTGCACTGGATTTCGTGGCTGCCACCCAGGGGACATTCTTTGATCTAATGGTCCGTGGGGTTTGTATTCACGGTTCCCATGGGACTGCAAAAAGTTCAGCGCTGGCCACCACCGCAAGGGCACACTGTATATACAGACTGAACTATACACTCAGTTTTTTCTACGAAAGAGGCCTGACAGCCTTTCCCGGAATTTTGGCTTGAGGAGCAGACTTGTGGCTTGGCACACATCTAGGGGCCTACTTAGGTGTTCTCTGGGGATAGAGGCCACTGGAGGCCATCCTTGTGATCTTCTTCGGCTTCGCTCTAGGTCAAAGGTATCTCTAGGAAAGGAGCTTATGCTTTTTTTATGGTGCCCTCGCTTCTGTGGTTGTCAGGCAGGACTTACCTCTAGATTGCCTGGCTCTGGTGGTGCGCTCTGCTTATGACTGTGGGTCCCCCAGGACTGTAACAGACGGAGAAAGTGTTCTTAACTGACTACCACCCCAGGGTGCTGCAGAGAGGCAGGAGAATAAAGAATATACTTTTTCTGTGAAAGAGCCCTAGCAAGCCTGTCTTCATACCTGAGGACTGAGAGGCAGGCTTCTCATTAAACAGACAAGTAAGGCCCAACTCTAATCCTTGTTAGAGACCTCCAGGGACTACAACTATGTCTTTGCTGCACTCTAGAGTGCTGGTATCTGCTAGAAGAGAGCTATACACACATCTCTTGCCGAGTTTTTGCATCTGATGCTCTGGCATTTGTGTTTGATGCCCAGGTATTTCCCCTTGATTTCCTGCCTCTTATGGCCAGCAGAGCTTGTATTCATGAATTCAAAGAGATGATGACAGATAAAGAAATGTTTCTTTTTTTTTTTTTAAGTTTATTTATTTATTTTTGAGAGAGAGAGAAATCGTGAGTGGAGGACGGGCACAGAGAAAGTGAAAGAGAGAGAATCCCAAGCAGGCTCTGCACTGTCAGCACAGAGCTCAATGTGAAGCTTTGATGCGATGACCTGAGCTGAAGTCAGATGTTCAACCAACTGAGCCAGCCTGGTGCCCCAAAAAACAGTTCTTAACTGGCTAACACTCCATTGGTCAGTATAGAAGGAACAGACACAACCCAGTCTTCTCTTGAAAGAGGTATATTTGCATACTTTAAACATTGCTGCTTGTGAGCCAGTCTTCCAATCAGCCTGAATCTAGGTGCTGACTGAGATCCTCCCCTTTGGGACACGGACAGGTCTTGACACATTCAACTACTGGGAATTAATAAAAATAAAGCCGACTGATTAGACAAGCACAAGATACGAACTACGCTAGGGTTGAAGAGTAATGATTATCTCCTAAGTAAGCCCATTCCTTAAAGACTAACAGAGGTGACTGCTTTTTCTAATGTACAGAAACCAACACAGAGGGGCAAGGAAAATTAAGAAACTGAGGAATATATTAAAAATGAAAGAACAAGATAAAACCTCAGAAAAAGACTTTAATGACTTGAAAATAAATGCTTTACCTGATAAAGAGTTCAAAATAATGGTTGTAAATATGCTCACTAAGCTTGGGAGAAGAACAAATAAGCACAGGGAGAATTTCAATGGAGATAGAAAATATAAGAAAGTACCAAGTAGAAATCTTAGAGCTGAGGAATACAATAATTGTACTGAAAAATACAATAAAGAGTTTCAACAGCAGACTAGAGGAAGATGAAGAAAGGATCAGTAAACTTAAAGACAGGCTGGGGGAACTCACCCAATCAAAGCAGCACAAAGAAAAAAGAATTAAAAAGAGTATGATGGGGCCTGACGGGACACCCTCAGCAGACAAACATGTACCCTATAGGATGTTCAGAAGAAGAGAAAAAGGAGCAGAAATCTTCTTTGAAGAAATAATGACTGAATATTTCCCTATCCTGGGGGAAGAACTAGACATACAGATTCAGGAAGTCTATAGGTTGCAAATAAGATGAACTCAAAGAAACCCACACCAATGCACGTTATAGTTAAAATGTCAAAAGTTAAAAGACAGGGAGAGAATCTAAAAAGCAGCAAGAGAAAAAGAACTTGGTGCATAGAGAGATACAAAGTTTTCCAGACAAGCAAAAGCCAAAGAAGTTAATCACCACTAGACCAGCATTACAAGAACTGTTAATGGGAACTCTTTAAGTTGAGGTAAAGGGTGCTAATTAGTAACAGGAAAACATATAGAGTATAAATATCATTGATAAAGGTAAATATATAGTAAAATTCAAAATAATCTAATGTTGTAAAGTCAATTATAAAGTTAGTAACAAGTTTAAGAGGCAACAGAAGTAAAAATAAGTATGACTACAATAATTTATTAAAGAATACATGGGGCACCTGGGTGGCTCAGTTGGATAAGTGTCCAACTTCAGCTCGGGTCACAATCTCACGGTTTGTGGGTTTGAGTCCCACATTGGGCTCTGTGCTGACAGCTCGAAGCCTGGAGCCTGCTTCAGATTCTGTGTTTCCCTCTCTCTCTGCCCCTAACCCACTCATGTTCTGTCTCTCTCTCAAAATAAATACATAGACATAAACAAATTTTAAAAAAGAAAGAAAGAAAGAAAGAAAAAAATAATCCACAAAACATGGAAATTGTGACATCAAAAATATAAACATGGGGGGAGTGAAAAGACTGTATTTAGAATACAATCAAAGTTAAGTTCTTTTCAAGTTAAAGTAGACTGTTATAAGTTGTTTTATGGAATCCTTGTAGTAACCACAAAGGAAAAACTTTTGGTAGATGCACAAAAATTAAAGAGAAAGGAATCTAGGCATACTCTGCAGAAAATAATCAAATCATGAAGGAATAGAGCAAAAGAAGAAAGGACAAAAGGAATTACAAAACACTGGGAAAACAACCAACAAAACGGCAATAAGTACACTCCTAGCAATAATTACTTTAAATGTAAATGTACTCAATACATTGTGACATGTTAGACTAGCTAGAAAATGAAGAACAAAGCCTAAAGTTAATAGAAGGTAGTAAATGACAAAGATTGAATGGAAATAACTGAAATGAAGGCTTAAAATAGAAAATATTAATAGAAATATCAATAAGAAAGGTAAATAAATCTAAAAGCATAATTTTGAAAATTATAAACAAAAGACAAACAAAAGATAAACAAAATTGAAAAGATAAACAAAATTGACAAACCTTTAGATTCACCAAGAAAAAAGAGAGTAGGACTCATCCCAGGGATACAAGGATACTGCAACATCCACAAATCATTATGATACAACACATTAATAAAATGAAGGATAAAAATTATATGATCATCTCTATAATGCACAGAGAGCATTTGATAAAATTCAATATCTTTTATGAAGAAACCCTCAACAAAGTGGATGTAGAGGGAACACACCTCAATGTGATAAAGCCTATATATCACCAGCCCACACCGACTTTATACTCAATAATAAAGATTATGACCAAGATAAGAATTCCCACATTCACTACTTTTATTCAACAACTTACTACTGGAAGTCCTAGCTAGAGTAATTAGGCAAAAAAAGAAATAAAAGTCATCCATTCAGAAAGGAAGAAGTAAGACTGTCACTATTTTCAGATGACATGATATAATTTACAGAAAGCCCTAAAACCCACCAAAATTCATTTAAATTAATAAATGAAATCAGGGGTCCTTCGGGGAAGACGGCGGCGTAGGAGGACGCTGGGCTCACCGCGAATCCTGATGATCACTTAGATTCCACCTACACCTGCCTAAATAACCCAGAAAACCAACAGGAGACTAGCAGAATGGAGTCTCTGGAGCCAAGCGCAGACGAGAGGCCCACGGAAGAGGGTAGCAAGGGTGGAGAGGCGGTGCGCACTCCACGGACTGGCGGGAGGGAGCCCGGGAGGAGGGGCGGCCGCCGGCCATCAGAGCCCCCGAGTCTGGCAGGCAAAAGCGGAGGGGCCTGACGGACTGTGTTCCGACAGCAAGCAGGACTTGACATCTGGAAGGTTATAAGCTAACAGCTCTGCTCGGAGAACGGGAGGGCTGGAGGACAACGGGAGGGAGAATTGTTGAACCCTGGACGACAGAGCTCAGCTTGGCGGGGAACAAAGGTGCTCGCCAGCGCCATCTCCCTCGCCCATCCCCCAGCCAAAATCCCAAAGGGAACCAGTTCCTACCAGGGAACTTGCTCGCACGGCGCAAACACCCAACGCTGTGCTTCTGCAGCTCCATCCCTCTGGCGGGTCTGACTCCCTCCCGGTGCCGCAGGGCCCTCCCGAAGCGGATCTCTGAAGGAAAAGCGAGTTGAGCCTGCCCCACCCGCCCCTGTGCACCCTGCTGATCCACCCCAGCTAATACGCCAGATCCCCAACACCACAAGCCTGGCAGTGTGCAAGCAGCTCAGACGGGCAACGCCACCCCACAGTGAATCCCGCCCCTAGTAGAGGGGAAGAGAAGGCACACACCAGTCTGACTGTGGCCCCATCGGTGGGCTGGGGGCAGACATCAGGTCTGACTGTGGCCCCGCCCACCAACGCAAGTTATTCAAGACAGCACAGGGGAAGTGCCCCGCAGTCCCGCACCACTCCAGGGACTATCCAAAATGACGAAACGGAAGAATTCCCCTCAGAAAAACGTCCAGGAAATAACAACAGCTAACAAACTGATCAAAAATGATTTAAACAATATAACAGGAAGTGAATTTAGAGTAATAGTCATAAAATTAATCGCTGGGCTTGAAAACAGTATAAAGGACAGCAGAGAATCTCTTGCTACAGAGATCAAGGGACTAAGGAACAGCCAGGAATAGCTGAAAATGCTATCAACGAGCTGCAAAATAAAATGGAGACAACTACAGCTCGGATTGAAGAGGCAGAGGAGAGAATAGGTGAACTAGAAGATAAAATTATGGAAAAAGAAGAAGCTGAGAAAAAGAGAGATAAAAAAATCCAGGGGTATGAGGGGAAAATTAGAGAACTAAGTGATGCACTAAAGAGAAATAATCTATGCATAATTGGTATTCCAGAGGAGGAAGAGAGAGGGAAAGGTGCTGAAGGTGTACTTGAAGAAATAATAGCTGAGAACTTCCCAGATCTGGGGAAGGAAAAAGGCATTGAAATCCAAGAGGCACAGAGAACTCCCTTCAGACGTAACTTGAATCGATCTTCTGCACAACATATCATAGTGAAACTGGCAAAATACAAGGATAAAGAGAAAATTCTGAAAGCAGCTAGAGATAAACGTGCTCTAACATATAAAGGGAGACCCATAAGACTCGTGACTGATCTCTCTACTGAAACTTGGCAGGCCAGAAAGGAATGGCAGGAGATCTTCAATGTGATGAACAGAAAAAAATATGCAGCTAAGAATCCTTTATCCAGCAAGTCTGTCATTTAGAATAGAAGGAGAGATAAAGGTCTTCCCAAACAAACAAAAACTGAAGGAATTCGTCACCACTAAACCAGCCCTACAAGAGATCCTAAGGGGGATCCTGTGAGACAAAGTACCAGAGACATCGCTACAAGCATGAAACCTACGGACATTACAATGACTCTAAACGCATATCTTTCTATAATAACACTGAATGTAAATGGACTAAATGCGCCTACCAAAAGACATAGGGTATCAGAATGGATAAAAAAACAAGACCCATCTATTTGCTGTCTACAAGAGACTCATTTTAGATCTGAGGACACCTTCAGATTGAGAGTGAGGGGATGGAGAACTATTTATCATGCCACTGGAAGTCAAAAGAAAGCTGGAGTAGCCATACTTATATCAGACAAACTAGACTTTAAATTAAAGGCTGTAACAAGAGATAAAGAAGGGAATTACATAATAATCACAGGGTCTATCCATCAGGAAGAGCTAACAATTATAAATGTCTATGTGCTGAATACAGGAGCCCCCAAATATATAAAACAATTACAAACATAAGCAACCTCATTGATAAGAATGTGGTAATTACAGGGGACTTTAACAGTCCACTTACAGAAATGGATAGATCATCTAGACACACGGTCAATAAAGAAACAAGGGCCCTGAATGATACATTGGATCAGATGGACTTGACAGATATATTTAGAACTCTGCAGCCCAAAGCAACAGAATATACTTTCTTCTCGAGTGCACATGGAACATTCTCCAAGATAGATCATATACTGGGGCACAAAACAGCCCTTCATAAGTTTACAAGAATTGAAATTATACCATGCATACTTTCAGACCACAATGCTATGAAGCTTGAAATCAACCACAGGAAAAAGTCTGGAAAACCTCCAAAAGCATGGAGGTTAAAGAACACCCTACTAAAGAATGAGTTAGTTAACCAGGCAATGAGAAGAAATTTAAAAATATATGGAAACAAACGAAAATGAAAATACAACAATCCAAACACTTTGGGATGCAGCGAAGGCAGTCCTGAGAGGAAAATACATTGCAATCCAGGCCTATCTCAAGAAACAAGAAAAATCCCAAATACAAAATCTAACAGCACACCTAAAGGAAATAGAAGCAGAACATCAAAGGCAGCCTAAACCCAGCAGCAGAAGAGAAATAATAAAGATCAGAGCAGAAATAAACAATAGAGAATCTAAAAAAACTGTAGAGCAGATCAACGAAACCAAGAGTTGGTTTTTTGAAAAAATAAACAAAATTGACAAACCTCAAGCCAGGCTTCTCAAAAAGAAAAGGGAGATGACCCAAATAGATAAAATCATGAATGAAAATGGAATTATTACAACCAATCCCTCAGAGATACAATTATCAGGGAATACTATGAAAAATTATATGCCAACAAATTGGACAACCTGGAAGAAATGGACAAATTCCTAAACACCCACACTCTTCCAAAACTCAATCAGGAGGAAATAGAAAGCTTGAACAGACCCATAACCAGCGAAGAAATTGAATCGGTTATCAAAAATCTCCCAACAAATAAGAGTCCAGGACCAGATGGCTTCCCAGGGGAGTTCTACCAGACGTTTAAAGCAGAGATAATACCTATCCTTCTCAAGCTATTCCAAGAAATAGAAAGGGAAGGAAAACTTCCAGACTCATTCTAGGAAGCCAGTATTACTTTGATTCCTAAACCAGACAGAGACCCAGGAAAAAAAGAGAACTACAGGCCAATATCCTTGATTAATATGGATGCAAAAATTCTCAATAAGATACTAGCAAATCGAATTCAACAGCATATAAAAAGAATTATTCACCATGATCAAGTGGGATTCATTCCTGGGATGCAGGGCTGGTTCAACATTCGCAAATCAATCAACGTGATACATCACATTAATAAAAGAAAAGATAAGAACCATATGATCCTGTCAATCGATGCAGAAAAGGCCTTTGACAAAATTCAGCACCCATTCTTAATAAAAACCCTTGAGAAAGTCGGGATAGAAGGAACATACTTAAACATCACAAAAGCCATTTATGAAAAGCCCACAGCTAACATCATCCTCAATGGAGAAAAACTGAGAGCTTTTTCCCTGAGATCAGGAACACGACAGGGATGTCCAATTTCACCACTGTTGTTTAACATAGTGTTGGAAGTTCTAGCATCAGCAATCAGACAACAAAAGGAAATCAAAGGCGTCAAAATTGGCAAAGATGAAGTTAAGCTTTCACTTTTTGCAGATGACATGATATTATACGTGGAAAATCTGATAGACTCCACCAGAAGTCTGCTAGAACTGATACATGAATTTAGCAAAGTTGCAGGATACAAAATCAACGTACAGAAATCAGTTGCATTCTTATACACTAATAATGAAGCAACAGAAAGACAAATAAAGAAACTGATCCCATTCACAATTGCACCAAGAAGCATAAAATACCTAGGAATAAATCTAACCAAAGATGTAAAAGATCTGTATGCTGAAAACTATAGAAAGCTTATGAAGGTAATTGAAGAAGATTTAAAGAAATGGAAAGACATTCCCTGCTCATGGATTGGAAGAATAAATATTGTCAAAATGTCAATACTACCCAAAGCTATCTACACATTCAATGCAATCCCAATCAAAATTGCACCAGCATTCTTCTCGAAACTAGAACAAGCAATCCTAAAATTCATATGGAACCACAAAAGGCCCCGAATAGCCAAAGTAATTTTGAAGAAGAAGACCAAAGCAGGAGGCATCACAATCCCAGACTTTAGCCTCTACTACAAAGCTGTCACCATCAAGACAGCATGGTATTGGCACAAAAACAGACACATAGACCAATGGAATAGAATAGAAACCCCAGAACTAGACCCACAAACGTATGGCCAACTCATCTTTGACAAAGCAGGAAAGAACATCCAATGGAAAAAAGACAGTCTCTTTAACAAATGGTGCTGGGAGAACTGGACAGCAACATGCAGAAGGTTGAAACTAGACCACTTTCTCACACCATTCACAAAAATAAACTCAAAATGGATAAAGGACCTGAATGTGAGACAGGAAACCATCAAAACCCTAGAGGAGAAAGCAGGAAAAGACCTCTCTGACCTCAGCTGTAGCAATCTCTTACTTGACACATCCCCAAAGGCAAAGGAATTAAAAGCAAAAGTGAATTACTGGGACCTTATGAAGATAAAAAGCTTCTGCACAGCAAAGGAAACAACCAACAAAACTAAAAGGCAACCAACGGAATGGGAAAAGATATTTGCAAATGACATATCGGACAAAGGGCTAGTATCCAAAATCTATAAAGAGCTCACCAAACTCCACACCTGAAAAACAAATAACCCAGTGAAGAAATGGGCAGAAGACATGAATAGACACTTCTCTCAAGAAGACATCCGGATGGCCAACAGGCACATGAAAAGATACTCAACGTCGCTCCTCATCAGGGAAATACAAATCTAAACCACACTCAGATATCACCTCCCGACAGTCAGAGTGGCCAAAACGAACAAATCAGGAGACCATAGATGCTGGAGAGGATGTGGAGAAACGGGAACCCTCTTGCACTGTTGGTGGGAATGCAAACTGGTGCAGCCACTCTGGAAAACAGTGTGGAGGTTCCTCAAAAAATTAAAAATAGACCTACCCTATGACCCAGCAATAGCACTGCTAGGAATTTACCCAAGGGATATAGGAGTACTGATGCATAGGGGCACTTGTACCCCAATGTTTATAGCAGCACTCTCAACAATAGCCAAATTATGGAAAGAGCCTAAATGTCCATCAACTGATGAATGGGTAAAGACATTGTGGTTTATATACACAATGGAGTACTATGTGGCAATGAGAAAGAATGAAATATGGCCCTTTGTAGCAACGTGGATGGAACTGGAGTGTGTTATGCTAAGTGAAATAAGTCATACAGAGAAAGACAGATACCATATGGTTTCACTCTTATGTGGATCCTGAGAAACTTAACAGAAACCCATGGGGGAGGGGAAGGAAAGAAAAAGAGGTTAGAGTGGAAGAGAGCCAAAGCATAAGAGACTGTTAAAAACAGAGAAGAAACTGAGGGTTGATGGGGGGTGGGAGGGAGGGGAAGGTGGGTGATGGGTATTGAGGAGGGCACCTTTTGGGATGAACACTGGGTGTTGTATGGAAACCAATTTGACAATAAACTTCATATATTAAAACAAAACAAAAAAAATAAATGAAATCAGTAAAGTTTCAGGCTACAAAATCAATGCACAAAAATCTGATGTTTCTGTACACTAATAATAAACTATAAAAAAAGAAATTAAGAAAATAATCCCCTTTACAATAGCAATCAAAACAAATAAAATATGTAGGAATAAATCTATCCAAGAAGATGAAAGGTCTGTACCCTGAAAACACTAGAAAATGAAGAAATAAATCAAAGACACAAATAAATGAAATATAGTCCATGTTCATGAATTGGAACAGTTACTGTTAAAATGTTCATACCACCTAAAGTAATCTAGAGATTCAATGCAATTCCTATCAAAATTCTGAAGGCATTTTTCACAGAAATAGAACAAACAACCCTAAAATTTATATGTAATCACAAAAGAATCCAAATCGTCAAAGGAATCCTGAGAAAGAAGAACAAAGCTAGAGGCATCATGCTTCGAGGTTTCAAACTATATTACAGAATTAGAGTAATCAAAACAGTACAGTATTAGCATCCAAGATGACACATAGCTCAACAGAACAGAACAGAGAGCCTAGAAATAAACTCATACATTTAAGGCCAGATAGTTTATGACAAAGAAGCCAAGAATATGCCGTGAGGAGAGGACAGTCTCTTCAATAAGTGGTGTTGTGGAAACTGGACAGCCACATACAAAAGAATGAATCTGGAACTATCTACAACATACACGAAAACTAACACAAAATGGACGAAAGACCTAAAAACATAAAACTCCTGGAAGAAAACATAGGGGATAAGTTCCTTGACATTGATCTTGGCGATTATTTTGTAGAATTCACACCAAAAGCAAGGCAATCCAGGCAAAACTAAACAAGTGAGACTGCATTAAACCAACTACTTCTGCACAATAAAGGAAACCATCCACAAACTGATGACTAGCCTAATGAGTAGGAGGAAATATTTGCAAATCATATGTCTGATAAGGGGAAACATCCAAAATATATTTTAAAAACTCATATAATTCATTAACAACAATAACTAAAGGCCCAATCTGAATAACACATGGGCAGACGATCTGGACAGACATTGTTTCTAGAGAAGAAACACAGATGACCAAAAGGCACATGAAAGATGCTCAACTTAACTTATCATCAGAGAAATGAAAATCAAAACCACAATAGGATATTACTTGATACTTGTTTACATGGCTTCATCAAAAAGAAAAAAAAATGTTAGTGAGGATATGGAGAAAAGGGAGCATTTCTGCCCTGTTAATGGGAATGTAGATTGGTGCAGCCACTATGAAAACGGCATGGAGGTTTCTCAAATAATTAACAGAACTACCATATGATCCAACAATTCCACTTCTGGGTATTTATCTGAAGGAAAGGAAAACACTAACTGAAAAGGACATATGTGCCCCATATTCACTGCAGCATTATTACAATAGTCAAAATGTGGAAGCAATCTAAGTGTCCATTACTGGATGAGTGCATAAGAAACTAGGATTATTATTCAGCCAATAAAAGAAGGAAATGTTGCCATTTGT
Organism: Panthera pardus; assembly: GCF_024362965.1. Lineage (NCBI taxonomy): Eukaryota > Metazoa > Chordata > Mammalia > Carnivora > Felidae > Panthera > Panthera pardus. The sequence goes on along the minus strand of NW_026526777.1, from coordinate 24,359,087 downwards.
GATGACATGGATGGACTTGGAGGGCACCATGCTAAGTGAAATAAATCAGACAGAGAAAGACAAAGACTACATGAGCTATATTTGGAATCTAAAAATACCAAACTCTTAGATAAAGAGAACAGAGTGGGGGTTGCTAGAGGCAGGGCCTGAAGGGCAGGAGAAATGGGTCAAGGGAGGTCGAAAGGTACAAACTACCAGTAATAAAATAATAAAATGATGGGGATGTAAGGTACAGACAGCATGGTGACTACAGTTATTAATACTGCATTGTATATTTGACAGTTGCTAAGAGAGTAGATCTTAAAGGTGCTTCCACAAGAAAAAACATGTTAACGATGTGGTGATAGATTTAACTACAACTGTGTTTGAAGTCATTCCACAATATATAAAAGTATCAAATCATGTTGCACATTTGCAACTAATATAATGTTATATGTCGATTATATCTCAATCATTCAATCATTCAGTATTTTTATTATAATTGTTTTACACATTAAGGTCTGTTTCATGTTGATGATAGGGTCTTTTGATTTGAAAATTCATTTTGGAGTTATCCCTAGAATTAATATGGAGGCCACTGACCTACTTTTTGTATCATAATGTATTCATATATTATCCAGCGTAAGTGCAGTACACCTGTACAACCAAATGTGGTATGGAAAGGAAAGGAATAGAACTATAGAGACAAAAATACCTGGAAAAGAGTAGAGGAAACATTCCCCAGGAAAAAAGACAGTACTCTGTTGAATTGAATGGAATTTTGTTACATGGATGGTTTTGGAAAATTCTACAGTGTCTTTTTCTCCCTTCAAAAGGAGGAGCCTAATTCTCCTCCCTTTGCGTATGCAGGACTTAGAGACCCACTTCTAAAGTCTAGATATGGCTAAAGTGACAGTGTGTGACTAGTTTGTAAATGGTATGGAAGCTTCTGCCGCTCTCTCTATCGGATCATGAGCTCTGGAGAAAGTTAGCTGCCGTTCGTGAAGCCTATGGAGATTCCCATGTGGTAAGTTACTGAAGCTTCCTGCCAAAAGCCTTATGAGTCAGCCGTCTTGGAGGCAGATCCTCCGGCCCTACCAAGCCATCAGGTGACTGCAGCCTAGGTCAACATCCTGACTGCAACACAAGAAGTGCCCGGCTCAGAACTAGCTAGCTAAGCCACTCCCAAATTCCTGACCCACAGAAACTCTGAGAAGATAAAGGTGTGTTGTTTGAAGCCAATATGCTTTGGGGGAAATCTGTTACACAGAAATAAAGAACTAATATATTAGGTGTTCAATGACACTAGCCTTACCAAATGTTTTATTTATTTATTATTTATTTTGATTATGACAGCTTTATTCATAATTGGTAAAACGTAAAAACAACCAAGATGTCCACCAGTACACGAATCTAATGAAGAAACCGTGATATATCCAGGCAATGGAGTATCATTTAGAGCCAAAAGAAATGACCTCTCATATCATGAAAAGACTTGGAGGAATCATAAATGCATATTTCTCAGTATAAAAAAAAATCTGAAATGAGACCCACTATATGACATTCTGTTTGCAGAGACTGAGCAAGGGGAGGAATCAATAGGTGGAGCACAGAGGATTTTTAGGGCAGTGAAAAGCTCTGTATGATCCCATAAAGATGGACATTTGTCTAAACCTATAGAATGTACATCAGGAGTCAACTCTAAGGTATACTACTGACCTTGGGTAATTATGATGGATGAATGCAGTTTCATCAATGTGAAAACATACCATTTGGGGGGGGTTGTTGATAAATAGGGAAGGGATGCATGTGTGGCAGCAGTGAGTATATAGCAAGTTTCTGTACCATCCTGTCAATTTGGCTGTGAACCTAAAATTTATTAATTTATTTACTTATTTGTTTACTTGTTTTAATTTAAATTCCAGTTTGTTCACACATAGTGTAATATTAGTTTCAGGAGTAGAATTTAGTGATTCCTCACTTACATACAACACCCAGTGCTCATCACAACATGTGCTGTCTTCAATATCCATCACTTATTTAACTATACCCCCCACCCACCTACCTCCCCTTCAGCAACCCTCAGTTTTTTCTCTATAGTTAAGAGTCTGTTTCTTGGTTTGCCTTTCTCTATTTCCCTCCCATGTTCATCTGTTTCATTTCTTAAATTCCACATATGAGTGAAATTATGGTATTTGTCTTTCTCTGACTGACTTATTTCATTTAACATAATACATCCTAGCTCCATCTATGTCATTGCAAATGGCAAGAGTTCATTCCTTTTGGTGGCTGGGTAATATTCCACTGTAAATATATATGACATGTTCATTATTCATTCAACAGTTGATGAACATTTGGGCTCCTTTCATACTTTGGCAATTGTTGATAATGCTGCTCTAAAAATTGGGGTGCATGTATCCCTTCGAATCAGTATTTTTTTTATCCTTTGGGCAAATACCTAGTAGTGCAATTGCTAGACCGTGGGGTAGCTCTATTTTTAACTTTTTGAGGAACTTTTATATTGTTTTCCAGAATGGCTGCACCAGTTTGCATTCCCACCAGCAACATAAGAGGGTTACCCTTTCTCCACAGCCTCACCAACATCTGTTGTTTCCCATGTTGTTAGTTTTAGCCATTCTGACAAGCGAGAGGTGACACCTTACCATAGCTTTGACTTGTGTTTCTCTGATGATCAGTAATGTTGAACATCTATCCTTTCCTATGTCTGTTAGCCATCTGGATCTCTTCTTTGGAAAAAATCGATAAAGAAATTACCAAACTTAATGCACAAAAACCAAATAATCCAGTTAGGAAGTGGGCAGAAGACATGAAAAGACATTTTTCCAAAGAAGACATCTATATGGCTAACAAGCACATGAAAAGCTGGTCACCATCACAGGCAGGAAAATACAAACAAAATGGTTTAGTTCAGATATTAGAATTACATTAGTTAGAGAAACTTATATTCATACACACATATTTAACATCAAATGGCATAAAATAGTTTTTAATTTTCAAAAATGTGATTTAGACCATGCTTAAAATTGTCTACTTTGAAAGGAATGTCTCTGTAGCCCCTGCTTTACACACACAGTAAGGTAAAGATTTGGATTTATTGTGTCCCCATTTTTGTTGCTGTTGTTTAAGAGACAGTAATTTCAGAATTAAGAAGTAGGTCAAGATATGTAGGGAACTTACCACATCTTGGCTGAGGTACCCAGACAGTTTTAGTACATGTTGCCATTTTTTCTCGGTTTGAAGGATAAAAGCCAGGTTTACAATTATATGTGATTTCATCTCCACTTCTGTATCTGATGCTTTGGGGCGTGTAGTCACCATTTTGAATATTAGGAGAAGGACATAAGAATTCTGGAGAAAAAAGGACATGTGGATAATGTTGAAACCACTACCCATTAAAATAATCAAGTACATAAAAATATAGAAAGTGGATATTATTTTTTTTGTCCCTACCACAGCAAAAATTGGTATTATAATGAGGATAGTCTTATATCCTTCCCACCATATCACTCATGTCCCAGTACTCTATCTCTTATCTGCTGTATTTGTGCACCCCTGGACTCTTGAATCCTCTTTCCCTAAAGCTATAACATACATCCTAATATTCCATATGTGGCAATAAACTCACGACAAATCACTTTAACTCTTCTTTCCAACTATTCTTCAACTTCCTTGGCATCTGTGGTTCTCATAGGGACTATTTACAAATGGCCTGAGTCTCTTCCTTCCAGACACTTAATAGGAGTGCATATCCCTGCACATTTGAAGGAGACATGGCCCTGTGATTTGCATAGGACAAGGAAATGAATGTAAACTAACATGTTTCCCTTTAGGGAGGAAATTTTAAAAGCCATTGTGTGAATTTTTATGTTCTTATTTCCACAGCTGCAGGGATGAAGGAAAGTCATGGAGAGGTGATGTCTATATCCCTTGATTCTTACAGCTAATATAATGAGCAGAGTCCCTTCAGACCTACATTGGAAGTGAGCATAAATAGGAAATAAACTTTAATTTATTAGGCTATTGCAATCTTGGGATACATTTTTCTTACTGTAATAGAATAACCTAGTCCAGGGTTTGGAGAAAACCTATTTTATGTAAAGATAAAAGGTCTCTGTCCCAACTACTCAGCATGAACATAGTCCTAAAAGATACACAGACAAATGAACATGGCTGTATTCCAATAAAACTTTGTTTACACAAAGGGCACAGCCTGGATTTGATTTTCAAACTATAATGTGCTCTCCCATGACCTACTTTATCTTAATTCATAAAGCTCTTTCTCAGTTCTTTCCATCAACTTTTCTGTACCTCATCAATGGAACAGTTTGCAATACTCCTTTTCTTTTTCTTTTTTTTAAATTTAAATTTTATTTTTTACTTTACATCTAAATTAGTTAGCACATAGTGCAACAATGATTTCAGGAGTAGATTCCTTAATGCCCCTTACCCATTTAGGCCATTCCCCCTCCCACAACCCCTCCAGTAACCCTCTGTTCTCCATACTTAAGAGTCTCTTAAGTTTTGTTCCCCTCCTTGTTTTTATATTATTTTTGCTTCCCTTCCCTTGTGTTCATCTGTTCTGTGTCTTAAAGTCCTTACATGAGTGAAGTCATACGATATTTGTCTTTCTCTGAGTGACTAATTTTGCTTAGCATAATACCCTCTAGTTCCATCTATGTAGTTGCAAATGGTAAGATTTCATTCTTTTTGATTGCAGAGTAATATTCCATTGTATACATATACCACATCTTTATCCATTCATCCATCGATGGACATTTGGGCTCTTTCCATACTTTGGCTATTGTTGATAGTGCTGCTATTGGGGTGCGTGTGTCCCTTCACAACAGCATACCTGTATCCCTTGGATAAAATACCTAGTAGTGCAATTGCTGGGTTGTAGGGTAGTTCTATTTTTAATTTTTTGAGGAACCTCCATATTGTTTTCCAGAGTGGCTGCACCAGTTTGCATTCCCACCAGCAGTGCAAAAGAGATCCTCTCTGTCCACATCCTGGCCAACATCTGTTGTCGCCTGAGTTGTTTATGTTAGCCATTCTGACAGGTGTAAGGTGGTATCTCACTGTCGTTTTGATTTGGCAATACTCCTTTTCTAATAAAATATCATAGCTTTAAACTATTGTTGAAATGTTATATAACCATTTATATTGGTGCCATGGTTGACATTCAGCATTGCCAGAAAATCATTTATATTCTCCCAAATTACTTCCTATTCCATTTCCCAAAGTAAGTGACTCATGATTCCTTATTTTCTTCAAAAGCCATCTAACACAATAGCTCCTTCATTGACAAATAAATTCTTGCATTCACAAAAAACAATTCAGACCACAAACTGTGGATTCCCTAGATTTCTTTATAACATGCTTTTAACTTTGGCTATATCTGTTTTAAACTTTAGCCTTTCCCTTACTCTGATGATAAGGTGTTTTTTTCATATTCATGTTAGCTTTTCAAAACTTTAATCTCCTGTAGACCATCTCCCACAGAATAAACCATTGTTTATTCCTTCCCTCTCTCTTTTTGTCTACGATTCTCTCTTAAATGGATATGCAAGCTTCTCTAATTTTAAACCCTTTGTTCTCTCAACCCTTTGTTCAAGGTAGTTGATGTACTACCTTCTCCTCTCCTTCACAACAAAGATCCTTCAAATATCATCTTACAATTAGTATCTCCAGTTTTCAACCTCCCATTTATTCTTCAATCTACTGCTATCTCTGGCTTCTGACATCCCCAACAGGCTGGTGGTACTCAGACAAAAGTCACCAATATCCTCCAATTTCCAAATGCAAAAACTCTGTATTGCACATATCACAGTGCCTGGTACTATAGACCATGGGCTCCTTAATTATTTATTGAACTGAAATAGATAAAAACCCTCTGTAATATTTGACACTGTTGATCACTGACTTCTCGACATTCTCCAATGCCTTACATTCTTATGTCTTCCTACTACTCTTTAATTTTGTCTGAACGGTATTATTTTATTTTATTTCTAGTTGCCCTCACCCTCCTTCCTCTGCTCTACTTAATTTTAGGCCCTGTCTACTTCTCAGATCTCATCTCCTACCAAGGTCCCACTTACTCTCTATACGACCAACACAATAGCCTTCTGTCTGGTGTTCACACATGCCAGGCTTATTCATATCATTTGCACTTTTTATTCCTTATTTCTTGAGTGATGCTCCTCTAGATCTTCCTGCTGACTCTTATCACCACCTCAGAAATATCTTGCCTGAAGACCCAACAAGTATTGTCTGTATGAATGAATAGCTATGCTTTACAGTTGGTTCTACATGAGTATTTGTCCTTGATTTTGTTGTTTGCTTCTTCACAATCTCTCTGTGAATCAAGACACTTCAATGATAAAAAGCTATCATCATTACGCTAATAACTCTTCAGTGAGATCCAAATCCATATATCCAACTGAAGCTTCACATTAGACAGGTCCATGTGAATAATTCAAAGGCATATCCAACTAACTACATGCCAAAATAAATCAACTTTTTCTCAATATATGCTTTCCTCCTGTGTTCAACATTTTAGTTTGTGACACAAAAACCTCATGACAGGAGCCTGGAAATTTATGCTACCTACGTTCTTCCCCTTCATTTCAATATTCATTCACACAACACATTCTATAATCTTATAATTATTGCTTATATACCTCCTACTCTTCATACCATGCTTCCACTGTGTACATCCATCTCCTAGAGGTATTATCAAAGTCTTAATTGGTCTTAAATTTGTACTTCATTCCTCCAGAATAAGCTTTAATAAGTCTCTATTCCAAACATGATAATATACTTTTTAGCAATGATTATAGTAGAGAGAATTAAATATGTGAGTACCTAACACAAAGTTTAAGTATAATATCTCTACAGTGCCTGATTTTAATTTACACTACCCTCAGATGAGCCTTAAATGTGCTTATTTACTTTTATTTTTTCTCCTCACTTTATTCTGCTCTATCATATTTTCATAGACTTATTGCAGTGCAGTTTATTATATCCTGATTTTTACTTCATACTGTGGCTTAACTTAATTTTGAATTCAAAAGCTACAAGATATAAAAAACAAGAGTTTTATTAAGAGGCCAACAAAAAATATTGGGAGGATTTTGTTAAATAATTAAGAAATAAGATCTTCACGTGATTACTCTTGAGCAGTGGACATAAATCACTTAATAAATTGTAATTCCCTACTTTCATAATTTCCATTAAAATAAATGATGTTAGTAAAACATTGCCAGGGCACGTGCCTCTATCCAAAATAGTACTGGAGAATGTCTGCATGTGTGGGGTCACATTTTTTCCTACTGTTAGATACCACCAGTAAGCATTTGAAATAAGAACAATAATTTAATGCTAGCACTCTATGTTGTTCGTCATCAGAAAATCTGACTTGTACAGAGAACAGATAGATTTGGAGCAAAGGTGGCTTTTATTTAGCAGGTCTTGGTACTTTTAATTATTCCTATAAATGATTTGCTGTCAGAGACTGGTTCTTATTAGACAAAGAGACCAAAGTTTTGACAAATCACCTTCAAACAGAACCCCTGAAGGGCGCCTGGGTGGCTCAGTTAGTTAAGTGTTCAACACTTTATTTCAGCTCAGGTCATGATCTCATGGCTCGTGAGATTGACCCCACAGTGGGCTCCATGCTGACAGTGTGAAGTCTGCTGGGGATTCTCTCTTTCCTTTCTCTCTGCCCCTACTCCCAGTCATGCGCGCGCGTGCTCTCTCTCTCTCTCTCTCTCTCTCTAAGTAAATAACATTAAAAAAAAAAAAAACCTGACACATAAAATCATAAACCGGATGGAAGAAATTTTAAGTATTTTATCCTAGGTTATTGTATTTTAATTTTATTTTAGTTCCAAATTTATTATAGATTTGGAGAAAGCAAGATCTATAGATTTGGAATTCATCATTACCAGCAGGTAGATCCTTCTATTGTCCTAGGAAAATAAGGAGAAGCATTTGTGATATACTAGCTAAGGTACAATGTAGAGTACCTTTTACTTTTAAACTTATTTTTAAATGTTTATTTATTTATTTTGAGAGAGAGGGAGTGCACGCACGAGGGCGTGGCAGAGAGAGAGGGAGGGAAAGAATCCCAAGCAGGCTCCATGGTGTCAGTGAAGAGCCTGATGCAGTGCTCAAACTCTAGAACCAAACTGTGAGATCATGACCTGAGCTGAAATTAAGAACGGTATCCTTAACTGACTGAGCCAAGAAGGTGCCCCTGGAGTTCCTTTTAATAAAAGACTTCTCTGTATCCAGTTAATGTAAAACACATTTCAATAAAATTAACCACTGTTGTAACAGAGAGTGCATGCTTATTTAATTTGGGGTGAACCATTCTTTATTTATCTTGATCATTAGTAAACTGTTTTGTGAAAGAGAGTATCCAATCTTAGTGACATCTCTCTCCCCAAAGAAAGGAGGATTCTAAGGCATCCTGTCTTGAGTTTTTGAGTTATACAATTGACTAAGAAAATGAAAAACAAATTCTAAAAAGAAAATGTTTTACAAATGTGGGATCTTTACTGTGTGTGTGTGTGTGTGTGTGTGTGTGTGTGTGTTTGTGCGCGTGCGCGCATGTGTGTGGTGTAGATGGGTCAAGTTTCAAGTAAGCCTAGGAATTGTAGCAACACATATGGGAAAAACAGATTTCCCACATTAAAACAAATATGTGCTCAGCAACAGCTTTAAGCAGGTAGCTATGTGACCAAGAAAAAGAACTAACTAGACAATTTCTATGGAGCAGTCAGGCTATCCTAAGTCCTATGTCAAAGTAAAACTGAATTCAGATCCTGACGTCTTACTTAGAAGTAAATTTCACTGAAACCTGGAACGATGATTTATTCTAATGTTCACTGAAATGTGGAGTGATTTATTCTAATGTTTATACAGGACAAAGGGCCTGATATAAAGTAAGTGGTTTATAAGTTATATTTTGACGACTGGATGGATAATTTAGCTCTCTAAATATTTAAGTCAGGCTCTGGAAGTAAAATATACGGCGGAAGTTAATGCCAGAGGACTTGTGCACCCACTTTCTTTGAGTAGGAGCCACAAATGCCATGAAGCCAAACAGCTGGACTCCACACACGATCAGCTGATCACAGATCTAATGTGGGTGATCACTGTCTTCTCTTCACTAACCTCTTTGTAAAATATTTTCTTAACAATGCCTGAAAGTGGAGGTCACTCAGTTGTAGGAGGATATATTTTCCAAGGAGCTACTTGTGGACTCAACCCCAAATTTTTTTCGGGGGGTTGGGGTGCCTGGCTGGCTGAGTCAGTACAGCATGTGACTCTTGATCTCAGGGTTGTAAGTTCAAGCCCCAGGTTGGGTATGGAGCTTACTTTTTAAAAAAAAAGGTAAAAAAATTTAAAAAAAATTTTTTAATGTTTATTTTTGAGAGAGACAGAATGTGAGTGGGGGGAAGGGCAGAAAGAGAGAGAGGGAGACACAGAACGTAAAGCAGGCTCCAGGCTCTGAGCTGTCAGCACAGAGCCCGACACAGGGCTCAAACTCATGAACTGCAAGATCATGACCTGAAGTCAGACGTTTAACCGACTGAGCCACCCAGGTGCCCTCAACCAAAAAATTTTTTAAAATAAGAACAAAATCATTCAAAATCTAACTCTAGTTTTTGTAAGAGAGGATCATTAAACAAGGTTTACGCATGGAATTATGAATCATATGATTAAAAGTTCAGAGAGCTCTTAAGAGTTCAACTCTTCTCACCATCTCCCCACCTACCCTGGGCCACAATATGACCATATCTATAAAAGTCACCCTTTTAGAAAGGCACTTGACCTCTGATTTCATGTAGGATAGCACTTGTAACTTGTTTCACTCGCTGCTGCAGCCCGCATCCGAAGTTAACGCACCCTTTTCCATAAATGTTTGCAAACAGCTCAACACAGTTGTTACCGTGCGACATGTAATAGCTGTACCTTCTCGCTATTCTTCTAATGATATGATGTCTTAAACTCAACCTTTTACAGTTTTGCATCTGGACCACGATAGTTTGAAACTCTCTCTTTTCAAATGAGGTAGGCTAAGTAGAACACAATATTACAGACATAACTTTTGGTGGCACGAAGCACAGTTGACGTGGATTCTACATCTGCACAATATCCCCCATTAGGAAGCCTAAAAGAGTTTGGTGGGTGCCCCCTGCCACCCACCCCCCCGCATCATCATCACTATTGATTCATATTACACCTGTGCTTAGTGAAATCTCTAGTTATTTCCACTTAATTCCATTGTTAATTGAGGGTTCCCTCATATGGCATTCATCTCATTTACTTTGCAAAGCTAACTGCTGGGCTTTAGAAGAGCAATCTGTCTGAGAAGTAATCACGCCTGGGGAGCCTATTATTGCCCTGGCTCTGCTCTAGACTTGATTTTTGACCGCAGACCAACTACTTAACGAGCTATTGAACTCTTCTGTTCCTTTTATGTCTATCTTCAGAACGAGAGAATTATACCAAAATTAATTTTTGCACACATAAAACGTTAAGTATATCGTATTTATAAGAGTTGGTTCTTGTCAACATTAACGCTCCATTGTGAGAAAAAATAAACTGCTTCACTGTAAGGAATATATGAATGAAAAGAATTGATAAAATATATAGAAAGGAAATATAACATTACCTTTACATGAAGGGGTTGGAGTCCATCCCGATGCAGTGCATATGGCATCTCCTTTACTACCGTATTCATAACCCTGGTGACATGTATACTGAAATCGTTCGTTTTCCTTGTAAGTTTTCTTCAGAGATGCAGCATTTCCATTTGCGATTTCTGGCTTTTGGCAGGAAATTTCTAAATATAAGGGATTAAATTCCAAAATGTTTGTTATATATTAAAAAGCCATGTCTAAGACATAGTTATATTAAAGATACAAGTTTTGTTTCCTTTAGGCAAATCAGACAACGAAACAAAACTTCTATTTTGACATGGTTGCTTGAATTATTTACCTGTTGTTCTTAATTTTGATTTTTGAAATAAGGTAAAATTCTGATTAAACTTCTGTTGCTAGGGTGCCTGGGTGGCTCAGTTGCTTAAGTAACTGGCTCTTGATTTTGGCTCAGGTTATGATCTCATGGTTCCTGGGATCGTACCCTGTCTGTGGCTTCCTGCTGGCACTGTAGAACCTTCTGGGATTTGGGGCGCCTGGGTGGCGCAGTCGGTTAAGCGTCCGACTTCAGCCAGGTCACGATCTCACGGTCCGTGAGTTCGAGCCCCGCGTCAGGCTCTGGGCTGATGGCTCAGAGCCTGGAGCCTGTTTCCGATTCTGTGTCTCCCTCTCTCTCTGCCCCTCCCCCGTTCATGCTCTGTCTCTCTCTGTCCCAAAAATAAATAAAAAACGTTGAAAAAAAAAAAAATTTAAAAAAAAAAAAAAAGAACCTTCTGGGATTCTTTCTCTTTCTTTCTCTGTCCCTCCCTTACTCATGCTTTCTGTCTCTCTCTTTCTATCAAAAATAAATAAATAAATAAATAAATAAAAATTATGTTGCTTATTTTATTTGCTTTGAAGATAAATTAGTCCTCTTCAAGTAAATAGTGGCCAGTAATGATACCAACTATATATATATAATTGGGTATAGATATATAGGCTTATTGTGATAAATATTTTCACCGAATGACTTGTAAAAATTATGTATTTTCTAGTTATCGATAATAGAGTCATAATTGGCATAACACTTTGTCAAAGAAGTTAATTTAACCTACTGTCATTATATCTATGAATTACATCTTCTGTTTTTGTGGCTTACCATCCATCCAAATTTTCTGTCAAGAAAACCCAAAAACTGGCCATCATATTTGCCCCCATCTTCTCTCAAACATTTCCCCCTGGGATTATGGCAACAATAACTAATTTCCCAGATGCTATTCTCGCACCTCTGTAATCTATTTTCCTGTTTGTAACTTAATGACTGTTTTTCTTGTCCCTTCATCGCTCCGTTGAAGGATTCCACTGAAATCCTCCATCGATTCCCAATTCAGTCTGAATAAAAGCCAAATTCTTCAGCATGATATGGAGCACCTTAGAACCTTGCACTGGCCTATCTTCAAGCCATCACTGACCTACCCCTGCTTGCGTCCTACACAACGGCCTCGAAGACATGGAACAGGGGAGCTTCAGGCTCCTGGAAGCCTCACTGCATTTGTACCTTCCTCTCCCTGAACTTCTCCTGACTGATATACTTTCCCCCCACTCAACTTCGTTGGAAAAAGTCTCATTCTTTCTTCAAAATGTATCTTATGCATTAGTTATTCCAGTAAGGTTTTACTAAGCACAGAAATTTAGGTTTTTTTTCAATTTTATTTATTTTGAGAGAGAGAGATTGAGAGAGACAGTGAGATAGAGAGATAGAGAGAGAGAGAGAGAGAGAGAGAGAGTGAGTTGGGGAGGAGCAAAGACAGAGGGAGAGAGAGGATCGCAAGCAGGCTCCACCGTGAGCGTGGAGCTGGATGCCAGGCTCCATCTCATGACCGGGAGATCACGACCTCAGCTAATATCAGGAGTGTGATGTTCGACTGACTGAGCCACCCAGGTGCTCAGAAATTTAGTTTTAAGGGGGAAACCCCATCTGTGAGCCTCTGGGGTATACAGTATTTGCTGTGCTGAATAGAAATATGATTGCCATTACTGACTTGAAGAACTAATATTGTTAGAGAGAATTTTTAAGACCAGAAATGCTTTCCCTGCATCTCATTATAGGATAGACTAAACTAAGAAAGTGTGAATTTTAGATAATGTTAAAAAAATAAATATGCCAAATAAGTATTGGTAAAATGAAGTATGGCACCTCTAAGTAAACTGACCATAATGTTTTATTACAAAAGCCTGATCACCATACTGGTCATGATGCACTGGTTAGCAGTATTATAACTAAAGAAATCTTTTTTTTTTAAATTTTTTTTAATGTTTATTTATTTTTGAGACAGAGAGAGACAGACCATGAACAGGGGAGGGTCAGAGAGAGAGGGAGACACAGAATGGGAAGCAGGTTCCAGGCTCTGAGCTGTCAGCACAGAGCCCGACGCGGGGCTGGAACTCACGGACCATGAGATCATGACCTGAGCCGAAGTCAGACGCTTAACCGACTGAGCCACCCAGGCGCCCCTATAACTAAAGAAATCTTGACTTGCAGTTTACTATAGAATTTTTTTTTAAGAGGCAGAAAGTTATTTAGTGAATTCAGTTTAGTTCCACAATATTTCTCTAAACTTACAGTGCAAATATAAAATAGGACCCCATTCTAGAAGTGTTATTCAAGAACAGAATGTTATAATGATGTATCAGTAGAAATAAATAATGACTTTTTGATCTTACAAATTAAAAGAAAACCTGTTCTGTAGGCCAATATTAAATCTTGCAGCAGAAATGGTTAGTATTCTGTTTGAGCATGAAAGCCCATTACAATTTAATTATGGATAAGACCATGGAATTTGGTTTCAGATAACCTAGGTTTGAATCTTAACTCCACCGTTATGCCATCATAACCTTGGTCATGAGATGTAAGTTTTTTGCCCCACAATGTCCTCAGTTATAAAATAGAGGTGAAAACAGTGTATAAATTACAGTCATTTTGAAGGTAAAATGGAATGTAAAGAACTTAGATCAATTACTGACAAATAGTAAGTGCCCAATAAATGTTAGTTTTAATGTTATTAGTATAACTGGTATTATTCTATGCATAATATTTAAAAGTGCAAATTTTCATGAGAAAAACTAAAACTGTCCGATCCCATGAACAGTAAACGTATCTTACCCACACATTTTGGGCTTTCTCCACTCCAAACACCATTCGTTGAGCAATGTATTTCTGCAGGCCCAACAAGCATGAAGCCTGAATTGCACGCAAACCGTACTACTTGTCCAAAAGTATATTCCTTGTCTAGGTCCAATGCGCTACTGGTCAATCTCCCATTCTCTGGATGTGTCACTGGTAAACACTTAACAACTGAAAAAAATAAATATAACTTTTCCTAATAGAATTTGACAACTTTATTATGAAAAATATGTATATATACACATACAGGTATAAAGTCACTAACAAAGAAAGATTGGGGGAATTACTTAATTTTTTTAAAGAAGCATTTAATAAACCTGTTTGTTGGATATAAAGGCTTATAAATTAAAAAAAACACCAATAAGCTTATCTCTGATTATTTTCTATGAGAGTGGACAAAGAAAAAATTATTTCTTTGAATGTCAGTTTACATTTTTACAGTAACAAATAAATGTTCCTTAAATAATTGAAAAATATAAAGGTTGAGATAATTAGATGAAATTTTTCACTTAAGCCCTAGGATAATATAACGCTGTATTCCTAAAAGGTATAAATGCAAACTTTCTGATTCTATTTCTTTCAATAGATAAACAGTCCTTAATTTTCCTTCCTCTCCCACATCAGTGCTCAAAATAATCTGAGTATTCCTTTTGATTTTACTTAATATTTTCCAATACCTTGTAGGTTATGGCATTTAAACTTTATTTTAGAGTAGAATCATCCAGGATGCTCATTAAGATGGAAATTCTATGGCTATCTCCCTGTGCTATTACCGGAGATACTGATTTAGTAGGTTTTTAGTAACCCAAAATTTCAGCATTAAACAAGCACCTCAGGTGATTTCAGTGTAGATGTTCCTTAAAACATTAGATCTTTCCTCTCATTCCCGTAAGTTCTCTTCTTTAGGTAACAGGACTTTTGAGTGATCACATTCCCACTGGCCCTCCTCCTTCTCCTCCTCCTCCTCCTTCATCCTCCTGGTCCTCTCTCCCTCCCCCTTTTCCTCATTCCCTCCCTCCTTCCCCCTCTCTCTCCCTCTCTATTTACTTCTCACCATGGAACTAAGAAAGACTACTCTGACTCATCTATTTCCATGATGACTAGAGAGACTGGCATTACTAGCCCAAAATTTAGAAACAGGATCTACATTTTTCTCATTCTGACTCTTGGCTTTATGGATCAGTAAGAAAAGTAGAGCTCTTCCTTACTTCCTGCCTCTTTTCAGTAAGACTAAGACCACAGGAAAATCTCCTTTGTCATGCAAGAGGGGAGAGATAACTGAATCTGGTCTCCATTTCAGATGTTATTGACAATCTCTGCATTTGGGTGGATATTGGTTGAGTATGTATTCATTAGTAAAGCTGAAATTCTGATCCTTGTGCTATTTCTAGTGTTTAGAATCCAAAAGGAAAGGAAAATAGGTTTTAGATTTCGTAATCTCTAATACTTTGAATACATTAGATCAGATGAAACTGCATTCACATTTGGTCAATAAAACACAAAATAACGTAGTAATAAAAAGCTTAAATATCCATTCTATGTTAGAAGCCACAAAAATACTGAATCAAAAATATGTAATTACAAACTTTAAGCATTATTTTAATGTAGATATCTCAAAAAAGTCTTAGTTCTTTTAAATATTTGAATGTATTTGTAAACAATTTTACATATACCTTCACATATAGGAATATCATTGGTCCATCCATCAGATTCACACTCACGGAAATTGATGCTACCTAGCATCTGATACCTGAAAACCAAAAATAACAGAGTGGTGAGCTAATGTGTATTTATATGCAATATTAACTTTGATACATTCTGAATGCCCAGGAACTCCATTTCAGAGAAAATTAGAAGCATATACACTTCCTTCCTCTCTCCCTTCCTTCTTTCCTTCTGTCTTTTCTCCCCTCCCTCTTACTTTTTCCCTTCCTTTCTTTCTCTCTTTTCTTTCTCTTTCTTTTTTTAAAATTTCTATCTTTCCTTTTTTTAAAACTTGTGTGTTCTTTTTGTAAGTATATGAGATGAATAATTTTTTTAAGTTTATTTATTTTGAGAGAGAGACAGAGAGAGAAAGAGAGAGAGAGAGAGAGATGGGCAGAGAGAGAGGGAGAAAGAGAATCCTAAGCAGGTTCCCCATTGTCAGTGCAGAGCCTGATGCAGGGCTCAATCTCATGAACCGTGAGATCATGCCCTGAACCAAAATCAAGAGTGGGACACTTGATTCCGAGGGAGAGGGTCCAACAAGGTGGAGAAGTAGGGGGATCTGAAGTTCTCTCATCTCTAAAACAAAGCAGTGTTGAGGCCAAAGGACCTTGAACTCCAAGAGTCCATGGCAAAGTGACAGAGATGCTTCCAGGGACCCACCGTGACAACCTGACGGGCCATAGGTGCATGATTGCAAACTGGGAGAGGGAAAATGAACGGAGGAGAGGGATCCCCTTCTGCGGAAAGTAAAGGGAAGAGAAAGAGAGTCTGGGGATGCATAGGACTCTATCTGGATAAGAGGAAAACCACAGACTGAGACATAGAAGGATCCAATCTCGAACTCAGGGGCTTCCTCCAGACTGGGGCCAGGCCAGTCATCCTATTTGTGTACCTGGGGAGGAGGGGAGCCAGCCCTGGGCTTGGTAACTAGTTCAGAGGCCCACTCCCCAGTGGGAGAAAGCAACCCACTCCCTGGAGTGCTGTGGGAAGAAGGTATATATCCACTTAAAGGAGCAGCACTTTCCCCCAAACCAGGGCGGAGGGAGTGGGAACCTTAAAGATATAAGGGGTTAATTCCAGCCAAGCACCAGGGAGGCAGGGGCATGGGGGGGACCAGGACAAACCACCTCATTTGCGCCAGAGGCACAGTGAAGACTGCTTGAAAAGAGTGGTTTGAGAAACCTGGTCCATGGAGGAGAGACTGGGGTGGCGCCATTTTTCTCTCCATCACCAACAAGGTGGGGCTTCCGGTAGGGGAGAGGGGCTTCCGGTAGGGGAGTGGGGCTTCCGGTAGGGGATAGGGGACCCACAGGGGAGGTAGGATCCACCCACGCCAAACCACACCCCTCTGCGCCTGGTAACTGCCTATCTACCAGAGCGGGACTCACATGGAAGAACCCAACGGGTCCTCCTTGAGACCAAGGCTGTTGCATTGCTTGATTTAATTCCCCGGACAATTTTTATTATATAGATATATTCTTCCTTCCCTTTCTCCTTGTTATCTCTTCCCTCCTCTAGTCTGGTTCCTCTGGTTGTTGGTTTGCTTAAGCAGATATATTTAATCTATTCTCTTGATACATGTTCTATACTTCTTCTTTATTTTCCTTTCTCACTCTGGATTAAGCCATATAGTTTCTCTGTCTGGACAATTTTCTTTTCTCTTCTTTTCTTTTCTTTTCTTTTCTTTTCTTTTCTTTTCTTTTCTTTTTCCCTGCCTCCTTCTTTATTTTCCTTTCTCTCTCTCTGGATTAAGCCATGTAGTTTCTCTGTCTGGTCAATTTTTATTTTCTTTCCTTTTTCCCTGCCCCTGTCACTTCTCTCTTTGTATGGGATAAGGCCTCTTGCATCAGCACCACCTCCACCCTGTTATTTACTTGTAGCTGGTGTTTCTGTTTTTTCATTTTTGGGGTTTTTTTTGTTTGTTTTGTTTTCTGTTTGTTTTTTGCTTGTTTGTTTTCCTTTCCAGGGCTACTTCAATGAACAAATCAAGGCACACCTGGTAGAGGGTCCAAAACACCACTAGAAATAGGGAGATAAAGTAACCAAAGTCACAACAACAGAGAGCAAGTAATGCTCTCCAAAAAAAACATCTTCTGAAAGCCCAGGCCCTGGACACTGGCCCCTCTTTAATAGAGTAGCGCTCGCAGGTGCAGGGCACATAACAAGCTTTTAAAACTCATAAGGGACAGAAAACTAGCCAAAATGATGAACCAGAAGAATTCTCCTCAAAAAAAATTCCAGGAAGAATTGACAGCTAAAGAATTGATCAAAACAGATATAAACAATATAACTGAACAATAATTTAGAATAATAGTCATAAGATTAATTTCTGGGCTTGAAAAAAGCATAGAAGACAGCAGAGAATCTATTGCTGCAGAGATCAAGGAACTGAAAAATAGTCATGATGAATTAAAATAGTGGGACACTTAACTAATTGAGCCATCCAGGCACCCCTTTCTATCTTTTTTAAGCTTCTTTCTTACTTAAGAAAGGCACTAAGGGGCGCCTGGGTGGCACAGTCGGTTAAGCGTCCAACTTCAGCCAGGTCACGATCTCGCGGTCCGTGAGTTCGAGCCCCGCGTCAGGCTCTGGGCTGATGGCTCGGAGCCTGGAGCCTATTTCCGATTCTGTGTCTCCCTCTCTCTCTGCCCCTCCCCCGTTCATGCTCTGTCTCTCTCTGTCCCAAAAATAAATAAAAAACGTTGAAAAAAAATTTTTTTTTAAAAAAAGGCACTAAATCTTCAGGCACACGGACTAGGAATAATCATAATCCTTGGTTCATGACACAAACTCATTACAATTTCGTGCTAAATATCCTCTTATGTTTTTCACTGAGTTAGTCAATTAGTTACACATTAACAATGTTATAACCTCCTTGAACTACCACCAAAACCAAAAACCAAAAACATGATAATAACCAAGAATTAACAATATGTTACCCTTCTTCTGCTCTTGTTCCATACTCCTACCCTCCACAATTATGACATTTTTGGAACATTTGGGGCTTTTTACATAATCAAGGATAGTACTAGCCAACACAGCATGTGGTATATTTTTAACACTTGTCTTCATTTTCCTGTCTCCATCCTAGGCATTTTTTAGAGTGTGGTCATTGAGTCAGGTTTCCTTATAAATCCTATTCAATGTCAAATTTATCTAACTGTGGAACCCATCAAGCCAGTGCTGAAAATCCTAAATGCTCTACTTGCATGAAAGTTCCTTGGGGCAGATGCAAAATGTACAATCATTACTAGAGGCTTTAGAGCAAAGCAAATCATCCTTCTTAATATTTTTTAATATTACAGTGGACAGCAAGAAGCAGAAATCTTTTTCTTAAAAAATAAATAATGGGCAGGATTTTGATAATCACAAGAGATAATTTTGAGAACGGGCCTCTCCTAAACTTCTAAATAATTCTACATAGACAAATGTTTCCTTTGTCTGCAAATAAGGATTGCTTCACGCATTACATAAGTAAAACAAACAAACAAACTTTCTCCCTCAAAAAATACTTCGTATTTCTCTGAATGTTACTGTTTGTTCCTAATTCTCTGAAGGAAGAAAAACTTTTAATAGATTAAATGAGAATCACAGAACTTGAAGTCAAATAATTACTCTATGTTTTTTTCATATAAAGGAAAAAAATAATTGGCTATTAAAATTTCTTCTTTGTCTCCTCTACTGGTACCCTGCTCCAACATAGAAAGTACTTTCCTGGTTAACATTTTCCATCTACACCAGAAACCCACCTGTTTTAGGTGGGTGTTTTAGGAATTCTGCCAAATTCTACACAAAACTGCTTATGGCCCATATACATAGGGAAAGGGGGAAGAAAAAGAGCTTGTCCAAATGTTGGTACTTGGGTGAAAGTAATAGCTTATGTATCAGCAACCCCAGCTGGGCAAAATAGCAGAAAAACGTTTTGCAGAGTGCTTCTTTAAAACTACCTACCTGTAGGATACTGAAACTAGATATCCATATCAAGTATCCTGATAAGTGGCTAGTATTCAGCTAAATAGGTATTTAGCAGAGAAAAGGTGGATGGGGACAAGGGATCAAAGAGGGTCGGTTGACTAGCAGAAACCATGGGTGCAGTAAACCCATTCTACATTGTTTCCACAACTAGGACAAAAGATTTACATCCCTTCAGGTAGGTAAAACAATCTCTCTAAAATTTTTAAAATAGCATAAAATTGATGTTTGCTGATCTTGCATAGTCCAAGGACTTTTATTTCCCTGATGAATATCTAGTCCTTGGTGGAGGCCCAAGCTGAGTGGCAGAGGCAGTTACTTTTATAGAGTCTTTAACTGAGTTTGCCCAGAATTCATACAAGATGAAGGAAGCAAAGATGAATTAAGTGGAGCCAGAGTAGGAGGTAAAGTATGTTGCTGACTTTTTCACCAAATTATAAATATTTATTGCTGAGGTCTAGGGAATCTAGTGGATGAAGTCTATGAGTTTTGATCCCTTTTTGCGAGGTCCAATATGGAACCTAGAGGGGTCAGACAAGCCTGTATTGAAAGGGATGTTACAGAAATGAACAGTGAGGTAATTGGAAAATTTAAGCCCAGATGTCTTCATCTATGTGTTCATGTATAAGAAGTCAGCAGCAATGATTGAAAGTTGAACTAAAAATATGTTTGAAAAATCTCAGATAGTGAACAAAGCCTAAAATTGTTAAGAACTAAGACTTATTGGGTGTCTGCAATATCCCAAGAATGTTTTGAAGGTCTTCAGCGTGTGTCTTATTTATGTTTTTCACCAATCCGATGATGTACCTGCTATGTTTCTACTTTTTTTTTTCTTTTGAGAGAGAGAGACAGACAGAGAAAATGTGAAAGTTGGGAAGAGGGGCAAAGGGAGAGACAGAATCCCAAGCAGGCTCCATGCTCAGTGCATAGCTTGATGCAGGGCTCAATCCCACAACCCCTGGGATCATGACCTGAGCCAAAATGAAGAGTTGGATGTCCACTTGACTGAGCCACCCAGGTTCCCCATGTTTCTACTTTCATAATTGAGGAAATGGGAGTGATGGGATATTAAAAATGATACAGTTATTAAGTGGTGAATTTCGGGGGATGCAGGCTTATTCCAAACCCTAACTTTTAAAATATATTTTATTGCCTCAAATCAAGAAATAAATGAGAGAGTAATAAAAATCAATTTGTAATTTTGATCCTATTTTTATATATGCAGTATAAACTTGTAATGATGCTGTTTTTCCAAAGTATGAAACTTTCTTCAAAACAATTTGTTGACCTGGGTGGGCATAACAGGAATAAAGAACACTTAAGAGGTATTACAGTGTTAAGATTAGCCATGAAAATCCAGCAGGAGTTTAGAGAACAGAGCCAATGATTATGAAGGTAGTAGCACTTTTGGTCCATGTGATAAGAGTAATTTTCAGACCATGGAAACTTAAATAATGGTAATTATTATTACTTCAGTGTAAAATATTTACTTCTTTTAATTTTTAAAAGCTTAAATCAGTCATGTAATATGATTTTGTTACCATTCCCACTGTCCCTGACATACTGAAATCCCATATACTCTGCACATAATAGAATATAGTCAGGACTTGTTGGAATAAATCCTAATTTATATGTATACTATTTTCCAGCCCTCCTAGAACTACACTTTCTCAGCATAATTATGATTCATTTTAAGTTTTCAATGTTGAGAAGATAATAAGGTATCCAAATATAATCATTTCCATTATAATTTTTCAGGCTACTTGTTACGGTACTTATAAAAATGCTCATAGAAAAATAAAGTAACCTTAAAAATACTAATCAGTACAGTCCCTATTTACTATCTAAATTATAATCATCTCAATTATAAATCTCTTTTCATATTGACTACATACCCTTCATTACATGTGTAAACAACCTTTGCACCATATTCAAACTTTTCTCCTCTTTCAAGTTGAAAAGTACCAAAACGTGTATCTCCAGGATGTCCACAGGGCCTTTCTAAAATGAAAAAAAGAATATAATTTTATTAAGTAACACAGGAAACACATTTTATGTAGGAGTTCAAGGAAAATGACTTAATATTACATCAGAGGACATAATTGAAGATATGGAAAAGTGAAAAATGGCAAAGTTATCATTTTATTATTAAACTTATCTATATGGTTGGTTTTTTTTAATTTTTGGAAGATTACAACTCCTTATTAAGAATAATGATGGTATATTATTTTGTATTTAAATGATAATTGTGATATAATTCAGCTAATAATTCTATAATATCAAACATTCAGTGTTTTCAAACTAAAGTTTTCACAAATTTCAGAAATGTATGAATTACTTACTCTCACATGTTTTCAGTGGATTAAGAGCCACCCATTGTCCATTCCTGCATTGCATTATAATAGATCCAAGAGTTATATATCCAGGTCGGCATTTATATGTAGCCTGAGTTCCCTCTGGATAGTCTTGTTCAGACCAGACACCTGACAAAATTTCAGTTTGTTTTCTTGGAGGAGGTCCTTTACAATCTAAAAACAATAAACAAAGTAATTGCCTAAAGTGTTTATTTAGGTTTACAATATGTTTAGTTTATTTTTGCTTTTAAAAATACCTATGCTGTTATATGTCCATCCAAATGTATGTCTTAATATATATATATATATTTTTACCTTACAGAAATTGAATTTACATAAATTTGTAAAAATAGATTTCCATAGAGATTGCTTTACTTTACTTTATTATTTTTTTATCAAAATAATGATATTATTTGTTATTTTTATCACTACTTTAGACCTGAAAATAAACTGACAGCCTGAAAATGTATGCCACTTCATGAAGATTGTGGAACAATAGTGATATCCATTGTAGAGAGCTAAAAGTAACTTATCCTTGGTGTGCCTAAGTGGCTCAGTCAGTTAAGCATTGGACTATTGATTTCAGTTCAAGTCATTCAGTTCAAGTCGCTTTTTGTGAGATGGAACCCCACATCAGGCTTTGTGCTGATAGCACTGTGCCTGCTTGGAATTCTCTCTCTCCCTCTCTCTCTGTCCATCCCCCTCCCCCACCACCACTTGCACTGTCTCTCTTTCTCCGTCTCTCAAAATAAATACAAAATCTTTTTAAAAAATGACTTATCCTTTGGGGATGCAAGGACAACATACACAAAGGTCATCAATGGTGAGAATATTGGCAAAATCTGCCAGTTGGAATTTCTGTACCAACAGAAAGTTGAAAAATGAATGTAAGGGAACATTTGCTACCCCTGACCTCTTAGCCAGGGAATATAGGTGAGATTTTATATTATTCTTAACTGCTGCACTGCATTCTACTATTCTTCTGTTGATTTGGAAAATACTCGGTGCTATTCTAAGTTCTGAAGAAAAACAATAAATTTAAAAAGAGACAAAGTACCTGATCTCAAGTGTTTCCACTCTACCAGGGAAGTTAGTTATTAAATAAGTAATTAAAGACATGTACAATATGCATTACAGGTAGATAAATTCTAGTTAGTGAAATAAAGTGTGGTAAGATGATACAAAATTGCATGGGAATATTCCAAATATGACAAAATAGATTGGAACAAAACAACATCCTACCGCAAATTGGAAAAACAATAACAAACTCTGTGTGGGGAGGGCGGGGAGCAGTAGGGGTGTTTTCATGTGTGTGTGTTGAAAGGAACTGGAAATCCTGGAAATAGTGAGAAGAAAAGTGATTAAATGAACTAAACCAAAGTGGGAAAGGCCTCCTTTAGCAACATATTGTTTCTGGCCATCTCTTACCTGGTTATGTTTGCCAACTCTGGGTATGGATTGAAGATTAGGCTTTGCCTGAATGGAGGGATGTTAATGAGGGAAAGAAGAAGCAGACACTTTTGGAGGTATGACTAACAGGAAAAATTCTGAAACCTTGCAGAATGAGGATGCTCTGCTGGAGCCTAAGAGTCGAGTAAAAATTCCTATAGTTTCATAGAAAAAGTCCCAATAAGAAAAAGATCCTGCTTCAAATACACACCTGTATCCTCATCAAAACAGTTGCCAAATTTGAAAGTCACTCAGGGTGAGATTAAAGAACAGAGGTCAAAACATCAGAAAAGCAGGATAAATCCCTCAGAGTATTTTGGGATGGATGAAGATGAGACCAATCAGATTCTTGATAAAAAAGCAAGAAGGTCTTTACTTTTAGACTTTTTAAACCAGAAGTGGACTGACTCAAACCAGAAGTGCAACTCAGACCCATCTGAGCTCATTTCTTGATTAGATCAATAAAAAGCAAACACTCTTGTCAATCGGGGTGGGGGGACGGTAAATAATATGAACATTTACATTACATTTATTTCATATGAAATGTATGGCTTTGTATAAAAAATTAAAAGATACATAAAGAAGCAAAAAATGTGATAAAAAATGAAGCAAAAACAAATGGATTCTGGAAGCCAGACACTCATATTCAGATGTTGGAATTAGTGTCAAGGTCACTAAAATAGCTATTTTAAGTATGTTAAAGGAACGACAGGGAAACAATAGATAAAATAAATTTTAAAAAACAGATATTCAAAAGAAAATTGAAACTATAAAAATAACCATGTGTTATACTAAAATTACAAATAAATATCTGAAATATGGATACATCGGATGGTCTTAAGAGCCAAACGGACACAGCAGAACACAAATGTATTAAACTTGAAGAAGACTAATGTAGAAATATAAAAAATGAATACAGAAAGATAAGAGTGTAGAAAACACCAACAACAAACAAAACAGAGTGCAAGAAATGTGTGAAGCAAAGTGATACCTGTTTGTTTAATTAAAGTTCCAAAACTAGAGGAGAGAAAAGACAAAAATATTTGAATAAAAAATAGCTAAAGTTTCCTAAAATTGATTAAAAAAATATCAACTCTCAGGTCCCCAGGGAGGACCTCTGAATGGGGATCCCTGTGCAGTACTTGGCAGAAGAATGGGGACAACTAGGGGATGGGGGTGGGCTTTGTGTCAATTAGGCAGAACTCTGTTGTCCTGAAACACAAACTCTTAAAAGCAGACAGAGAAAGAACACATTTCTGTCAGAACAATGAAAATAGCAGCCATGTTTGTAATAGTAACTACTGAAGCATGAGGACATTAGACATGCCAGTGTGCTGGCATTTCTAAAGTGCTGAAAAATGAACAGCAATAGAGAACTCTGAACCCAGTAGAAATATACTGCAAAATGAAGGAGAATAGAAACACATTCTCAAACAAATAAAAACAGAGAGCATTCAATAATAGCAGACTGACACTAAAAAACAAACAAAAAAACAAACAAAAAAACCCTACTAAAACTCTCTAGGTTGAAGGAAAATGATCCCATAGATAAGCCAAAAAAGAGTAAGAATAAATGAGCAAGACTGAAGAAAATAAACATATGGGTTAATAAAAAGACTACTGAAAAATAATAAATAATGTGCTATGTATATTTTAACACAATTGAAAAAGACCATTGACTTAAAATCAGTAACAATGTCTTATAGTGTTTATAAAACATTCAGAAGTAAAATACATAACAATAATAACAAAAATTTCAAGAGATAACAAATGAAATTAAACTGTTTTAATGTTTATATAGTTTAGAGTATATTAAAAGTATTAATTTAGTGTAGACTGTAATAATTTGAGTATGCTTACTGTAAAACATTAATATTAGGAAATATATAACTAATAGAAATTATATAGTGAGTTAGTAAAGAACATTTCATTAATATTTTATAAAGGCAGAAAAGGAGGAATAGAACAACAAAGGAGAGATGACATGAAAAATAAATGGCAATATGTTACGTTTGAGCTTAACTGTCTCAGCAATTACAATAATGTAAATGGATTCAGCACTCCAATTAAAATATAAACACTGACTGGAGGAAAACAAACTAAAACAGAAGTGTATGCTGATTACTCTTAATAAAATGGGATAGATAAGGTGAAAGTAAATGATGAAAACTGATACATTATAAAAATATTAGTCAAAAAAGGGTTAGTATGTTAACATCAGACAAATAATAATTTAAGGTAGAAAGTATTGCTAGATAAAAAGAGGGTCATTTCACAATAAAAGAGCTACTTTAACAGAAAGATGTAATAATTCTAAATGTGTATAAACATTTAGAATGATTGCTGGAGTTGGCTCACACTGACTCACAGAAGCTAATTATACACATCTCTTCCCAATACAGTATTCAGTGATGTCACATTTGTAACTTGAAATTGACCATATCATGAGTATTTACACTATATGAACTGGTGCATTCTATAAGTCAAGACTCTTTCCTTTCTTTTTTGTTTAATAGTTGATTGTTATATAATTGCCAGCATGTCACTGTACATAAATGTAATAATATGTCTTCAAGATATAATAGAAGTAAAAGAAGTAAACAAATCTGTCATAATAGTTTGAGATTTAAATGTACTTCAAGTGTCTGGTAAACAAGCAGATAGACAAATAAGGATATAGAATGTATGACAATTATTAAACAAAGCAATCTTTTATATAGTTACAGAATGCAACCTTCAACAGCAGCAGATACATACTCATTCCAAACACACATGGAATATTCACTAAAATAGACTATAGGCAAATCTCAATAAATTTCAAAGGATTGAAATCACTCTAAGTATATTGCCTGACCACTAGATATTGCTAACAGAAAATCACTGGAAAAATCTCAAAAGTTTTGAGGTTAAGCAACACTTCTGAATCACTCATGGGCTAAAGAAGAAACCACAATACATATTAGAATATAAATTGAACTAAACAATAATGAAAATATGATATATATCAAAATTTGTGGCATGCTATGAAGCTGAATTCCTAAACTTTACACCTGGGAGCCCTGTCCACAAAAGCCCTGCATCCTGACCTCAGGGAATGCAGGGAGGTATCTGGCTCTGGCCAAATTTTCACCCCTTCCCCCTAGTGGATATAGGCAGTGATGACTCAGGAGGCAGGATCTCACTATTGCTAGGAGATTTTAAAAACCTCAAGAGTTCTCAGGTGCCTGGCTGGCTCAGTCAATAGAGTATGTGACTCTTGATCTTGGGGTTGTGAGTTTCAGCCTTACGTTGAGTGTGGAGATTACTTAAAAAAGAAAATCTTTAAAGCAAAACAAAACAATCCTCCAGAGTCCTATAACACAAGCATGCAAAAAACCCCCCAAAACCCCTCCAATCTCAGTTTATAAAACTAGTTGGCTTCACCAGTAACTTATATAAAATATGCAAGGAGAAATAACGTTGCTATTAATATCTGAAATAGCTAGTGAGAAAAAATTTTAGTGGGTAAAGGACTTGAATAAATATTTCACCAAAGAGAATATCCAAGTGATCAAAAAACTGATGAAAAATTGCTCAAACTAAAAATGAAAATGAAAACCATAATAAACCATGAGTAAAATAACATGATACAGGGGCGCCTGGGTGGCCCTGGTGGCAAGCGTCCAACTTCAGCTCAGGTCATGATCTCATGGTTCTTGAGTTCAAGCTCCGCGTCGGGCTCTGTGCTGACAGCTCAGAGCCTGGAGCCTGCTTCTGATTCTGTGTCTCCCTCTCCCTCTGCTCCTACCCCACTCACACTCTGTCTCTCTCTCAAAAATAAATAAACATTAAAAAAATTTTTTTTAAATAACATGATATTGGCAAAAATTTAACAAGTTAAAAAATCCCACCATTTGGATATAATGTGGAACATTAGGAACTGTTGGTACAAAGAAAAATGGGAACCACCACAATAGAAAAGAATTTAGAAACTTGTAGTGAAAATTCAAAGTATGCATTGCTTATTACTTGGAAATTTTACTCCTAGGAATACATCACTGAGAAACTAAGACACATGTGAACTAGATTTCATGTGTGGCAATATTTCTAGCATATGATTTTTAATAGCCAGAAACAACTCCAATATCCATCAGTAAACAAATAAATAAATAAATAAAATTTATGGTATATTCATGCAATGGAATAGTCCACCCAATGCTACAAAATGACCTGAAAAGAAACGAAATAATAATCACATGAAGTAAAAGACACATAGGTGACTTTTTAGGAATATTTCAACTAGATACAATTTAAGAACAAACGTACATATTAGGGATGTGTACATAGGCTGTAAAGCTATTAAAGAAGAGCAAAAATGTAATTACCAGAAATATTAAGATAATGTTTTCTTCTAGAGCAAAGGTAGGGTTATTGACATAATAGAAACCCATGGGGATTTTCAGGGATGCTGGGAATGTTTTGCTTCTTGACATGGTGATTTATTATGTTTGTAATATGGTAGATTCATATTTTATTCACTCATATATTATATTTCACAATAAAGGTATTAAAGTAACAGAATCTGCATTTACAGTATGATTCTTATTTTGCAAAAAATTAAATGACATATAAAGAGATCACAGGATGTTAATATGAAGCTCATGCCTACACATATTTTTATTTTAGAGAGGACGGAGTGGCAGAGGGAGAGAGAGAGAGAGAGAGAGAGAGAGAGAGAAAGAGAGAGAATTTTAAGCAGATTTCACGCTCAGCACAAAGTCTGAAGCAGGACTCGATCCTAGGACCCTAAGATTAAGACCTGAGCTGAAACCAGGAGTCTGACACTCAACTGACTGAGCCACCCAGGCACCCCGTAATTGCTAATATTTTTAATACTGCTTGCTGCTTAATTTAGGTATAACTACCCTTGATATTAGAGTGACTACAGGAAGACCTAAGAGGGTGGGGTAGCAGAAGGACTGATTGCCTTATCCCTTGAACACACTAGATAAATATCACATCATTATGAACACCCAAGATATTGATCTGAGGACTGACAAGAAAAATTGCATAACTAGAGGGAGAGAAGGGGCCACATTGTGGAAGGTAGGAGGTGTGGAGCAATGCTTTGGGGGAAAAATCGATCATGGGTACTATGGAAGAGAGCCTTGGTCATGGAAAGAGGAAAGGAGAGAGAGGGAGGGAGGGAGGGAGGGAGGGAGGGAGGGAGAGAAGAGCATACAGGGACTGGCACAAGGAAAACGACTGGGAAAATGAAAGGGGCTGATTTTTGTGAGTTTTTATGACCAGTAGAGCTCAAATACTGAAGGTTTAGAAGTCTTCTGCATGGCTGGTGTGAAGCCCTGAGGGCACTGCAGTGCTCCTGTGAAGAAGGAGAGCAGATAGGCCGAGGGGGCAGAAGGTGCTATTTGAGGATCCTCTGGGACACATTGTGAAATATGGTTCCTCCTTTTTAGAGTACGTGTTGGAGAGGTGGCATTCCCTCTCCCCAGGACAAAAGAACTGGCAAGCACTATTTCTCTCCCCTGCCTCTCAACATAGGTGCAGAGACACCTGTTGAAGGTGGCTAACCCAGACATCAGCTCTTTGATGTGCTTTACTCCAAACCCACAGCCCTGTTCTGTGGTACAACTGCCCTTCTAGGACAAACCTACATCAGTCTCAGTGTGGCATGACCTTTCCCAAGAGGACCAACATGCATCTGCACCATGCCAGGTCCCTAAAATTTTGAGTTTTAAAACTCAACCAGCCTGCCTGGGATAGAACACAGGTGCATTGTGCTGCCAGGCAAGCAGAGAGCCCAGACATAGTCAGGGTGAAGGCAGGAATCTGAAGGACAACTGGGACACATGACTGGAGATTATTCCTTCTCCAGGAGGGCATTCTGGACAGTGGTGGGCATGATGTCCCCTTTCCAGGAATGAGGGACAGGGCTGGCACCATTTCCCCCTCGCCACCCCTCAACATAAACTAACTTCAGTAAGCAGCACAGCATCAACCTGGCGGCCTAAACCATTTATACCAAGTCCCATACCCCTGTGCTCTGAAGGTGCTTCTTTACTGGGGCAGGTGTGCCTGAGAACCAGCTTTGTGGGCTTCTGCCCCCAGAAGACCAGCACAAACTCCCCCACATGCACCATGTCTACTGACCATAGAGTGCTGAAAAGCTTCAGCTCTAGTGGAAATAGCATCAGATCTCTTTTAGCAAGCAGACCAGAGCAGACCTAGTTAAAACTTGCCACACTCTGGCCAAGGTCTAAATATTACCCACTGCAGGCAAGGAGAAACTCTGCAGAGGAATGACCTATAGGAAAGAGCAGCCAAAACACAGCAGCACACTGCAGACACCAGAGGCACTTCCTGAAGTGCTAGGTGCTGGACAGTGCATGACTTCTTCTGTATAAAGCCATTACTCTGAAGAGTAGGAAACATAATAGGCTTTCCTAACATACAGAAGAAGACAGACCTAGACAAAATACCAAGACAGACGAATTAATCCTAAAAGAAAGAACAAGAAAAGGTTACAGCCAGGGATCTAGATGAAACAGATATATGTTTCATCTATATATGAAAAAGAAAACAGATATATGTTTCATCTATATATGAAAAAGAAATATGCCTGATTCAGAGTTTAAAGCAACAATCATAAGGACACTAGCTGGGGTTGAGAAAAGCGTAGAATGCACCAGGGACTCCCTTACCACAGAGATAAATGACCTAATAACTAGTTAGGCCAAAATGAAAAATGCAATAGGTGAGATCTGAAACCAACTGGATGTAATGACCATTAGGATGGAAGAAACTAGGAATGAACCAGTGATTTAGAAGATAAGCTTATGAAAAATATTGAAGCTGAAGAAAAGAGGGAAATAAAAATATTATACCACAAATGTAAAATTAAGGAACTCAGTGACTCCTTAAAGTGTAATAAGATTCATATCAGGAGTCCCAGAAGAAAAAGAGGGAGAAAAGAGAAAAGGCAGAAGGATCATCTGAGGAAATTATAGCTGAAAACTTCCCTAATCTGGGGAAGGAAACAGACATCCAAATCCAGGAGGCACAGAGAATTCCCATCAAAATGAACAAAAGCAGGCCAACACCAAACATATTGTAGTTAAATTCACAAAATATAGAGATAGAGAAAAAATCCTAAAAGCAGCACAAAAGAAGTCCCTAACTCTAAAGGGAAGATAAATTAGGCTAGCAGCAGATCTCTCCACAGAGATTTGGCAGGCAGAAGGGAGTGACATGATATATTCAATGTGGTGAATGGGAAAAATATGCAGCCAGGAATACTCAATCCAGCAAGGCTGTCACTCAGAATTGAAGGAGAGATAAACAGTTTCCAAGACAAACAAAATCTAAAGGAATTTGTAACCATTAAATCAGCTCCACAAGAAATATTAAAGGGGACTCTTTGAGTGGAAAAGAAAGACCAAAGCAACAAACTTTAGAAAAGAACAGAGAAAATCTCCAGAAACAATGGCAAAACAAATTAAAAAATGGCACTAAATTAATATCTATCAACAATCACTCTGAATGTCAATGGACTAAATGCTCCAATCAAAAGGTGTAGGGTATCAGAATGGATAATACAACAAGACCCATCTATATGCTGCCTACAATAAACTCATTTTAGACCCAAAGACACCGGTAGATTAAAAGTGTAGATTAAAAGTGAGGGGATGGAGAACCATTTATCATGCTAATGGATATCAAAAGAAAGCTGGAGTAGCCATACTTATATCAGACAAACTAGATTTTAGACCAAAGACTGTAACAAGAGATGAAGAAGGGCACTCTATCATAATAAAGGGGTTTTCCATCAAGATCTAACAATTGTATACATTTGTGCCCCCAACTTTAAATGCCCAAATATATAAAAGAATAACAAACATAAAGGAACTCATTGACAATAATACAATAAAGTACGGTACTTTTATACCCTACTTACCAATGGACAGATAGTCTACACATAAAACCATTAAGGAAACAATGACTTTGATTGACACACTAGACCAGATGGACTGAACACATATATTCAGAACATTTCATCCTAAAGCAGCAGAATACACATTCTTTTTGAGTGTGCATGGAACATTCTCCAGAATAGATCACATATGAGGTCACAAATCTGACCTCAACAAGTACAAAAAGATTGAGATCATAGCATGCATATTTTCAGGCCACAACCCTATGAAAGTTGAAGTCAACAACAAGAAAAATTTTGAAGAGACAACAAATACATGGGGTTTAAAGAACATCCAACTAAAGAATGAATGGGCCAACCAGGAAATTAAAGTCGAAATAAAAAAATACAGGGAAAGAAATGATAATGAAAACACAACAGTCCAAAAACTTGGAAAGCACCAAAGTAGTCCTAGGAGGGAAGTATATAGCAATACAGGTCTACTTCAAGAAGCAAGAAAAATCTCAAATACGCAACCTAACCTTACACCTAAAGGAGCTAGGAAAAGAACAACAAACAAAGCCAAAAACCAGAAGAAGAAGGGAAATAATAAAGATTAGAGCAGAAATAATGTTATAGAAACAAATTTTAAAAATCATAACAGATCAATGCAACCAGGAATGATTCTTGGAAAGAATTAATACAATTGATAGCCCCCTAGCCAGACTTAACAAAAAAGAAAAGAAAAAGTACCTAAATAAATAAAATCATGAATGAGAGAGGAGAGATAACAACCAACACCACAGAAATACAAACAAGTATAAGAGAACATTATGAAA
This sequence comes from Panthera pardus, assembly GCF_024362965.1. NCBI lineage: Eukaryota > Metazoa > Chordata > Mammalia > Carnivora > Felidae > Panthera > Panthera pardus. Next base: position 24,327,024 of record NW_026526777.1, on the reverse strand, counting down.
AATTATATGCCAACAAATTAGGCAATCTGGAAGAAATGGATAAATTCCTAGAAACATATCAACTACCAAAACTGAAACAGGAAGAAATAGAAAACTTGAACAGACCGATAACCAGCAAAGGAATAGAATCAGGAACAAAAAATCTCCCAAACAAACAAAAAAGTCCAGGACCAGGGGAATTCTAACAAACAATTAAAGAAGAGTTAATTAATTCTGGGGCACCTGGGTGGCTTAGTCAGTTGAGTGTCTGACTTCAGCTCAGGTCGTGATCTCGTGGTTTGTGAGTTCAAGTCTCACATCAGGCTCTCTGCTGACAGCTCAGAGCCCACCTTGGATCCTCTGTCCCTCTCTCTCTGCCCCTCACCCACTTGCACTCTCAAAAATAAATATTTTTTTTAAGTAAAGAAGAGTTAATACCTATTCTCCCCAAATCCTTTCAAAAAATAGAAATGGAAAGAAAGCTTCGAGACTCGTCCTATGAGGTCAGCATTACCTTGATTCCAAAACCAGACAAAGACCAAAATAAAAAAAGAATTACAGGCCAGTATCCATGATGAACCTAGATGTAAAAATTCTCAACAAAATACTAGCAAATCAAATCCAGCAGTACATTAAAATAATCATTCACCAAGATCAAGTGGGATTCATTCCTTGGCTGCAAGGATGGTTCAGTATCCACAAATCAACATGGTACACCACATTAATAAAAGAAAGAATAAGAACCATATGATCCTCTCATTAGATGCAGAAGAAACATTTGATAATATCAATATGACAATATCAATTCTTGATAAAAACTCTTGGGGTGCCTGGGTGGCTCAGTTGGTAAGTGCCTGACTCTTGATTTTGGCTCGAGTTACGATCTCAGGGTTGGGAGATCAAGCCCCATGTCAGGGTCCTTGCTGGGTGTGGAGCCTGCTTAATATTCTCTCTCCTTCTCCTTTGTCCTTCCCCTGACTTACATGTATGTTTGCACATGCTCTCTCTCTTTCTAAAAAACAACAAAAACAAAACAAAAACAAAGAACTCAACAGAATAGGGAAAAAGGAACGTACCTCATAAAGGCCATATATGAAAGACCCACAGCTAATATACTTCTCAATGAGGAAAACTGAGAACTTTTCTTCTATGGTCAGGAACAAGCTAGGGATGACCACTCTCACCATTGTTATTTAACATAGAACTAGATGTCCTGGTTTCAACAGTCAGTCAAAAAAGGAGAAAAGAAAAGAAAAGAAAAAAGAAAAGAAAAGAAAAGAAAAGAAAAGAGAGAAAGAAAAGACATTAAAAATCAACAAGGAAGAAATAAAACTTTCATTATTCACAGACAACATGATACTTTATACAGAAAACTAAAACACTCCACTAAAAATTGCTAGAACTGATACACGATTCAGTGAAATCACCGGATTCAAAATCAATGTACAGAAATCTGTTGCATTTCTATACACCAACGATGAAGCAGTAGAAAGAGAAATAAAATAATTCACCCCATTTATATTTGCACCAAAACCCATAAGATACCTAGGAATAAACCTAATCAAAGAGGTAAAAGATCTGTACTCTGAAAACTATAGAACAATGATGAAAGAAATTGAAGACGACACAGAGAAATGGAAAAATATTCCATCCTCATGGATGGGAAGAACAAATATCATTAAATGCCTATAGCACCCAAATCAGTCCACCCATTTGCTGCACCACCAGAATTTTTCACAGAGCTAGAACAAACAATCCTAAAATTTGTATGGAACCACAAAAGACTCTGAGTAGCCAAAATAATCCTGAAAAATAAAAGCAAAGCTGGAGGCCTCACAGTTCCAGGCTTCAAGCTGTATTACAAAGCTGGAGTCACCAAGACAATACTGAGATAATACCAAGATAGTACTGGTACAAAAACTGACACATAGATCAGTGGAAGAGAATATAAAACTCAGAAATTGACCCACAACTATATGGTCATCTAATCTTTGACAAAGCAGGAAAGAATATCCAATGGAAAAAAATATACAGTCTCTTCAACAGTGTTGGGAAAACTGGGCATTAACATGCAGAAGAATGAAACTGGACCACTTTCTTATACCATACACAAAATAAATGCAAAGTGTATGAAAGACCTAAATATGAGATGGGAAACCAACAAAATCCTAGAGAAGAACACAGGGGGTGCCTGGGTGGCTCAGTTGGTTGAGCGTCTGACTTTGGCTCAGGTCATGATCTCGCGGTCTGTGAGTTTGAGCCCCGCGTCAGGCTCTGTGCTGACAGCTCAGAGCCTGGAGCCTGCTTCGGATTCTGTGTCTCCCCCTCTCTCTGCCCCTTCCCTGCTCATGCTCTGTCTCTCTCTCTGTCAAAAATAAACATTTAAAAAAATGATATTTTTGTGTAGTAAATAATACTTGTGTGAGATTTGATATGCAGTATTTTTTCTTTGATGTTTTAGCAAACTTTTAGCACATTTATGTTAGGGAACTTGTAATAAATGATTCCACATTACAGCTTTGATTTTTCGAATTTAAGTAAACATTCTGGTTGTCCACTAGATGGTGCTAATATCCTACCATAAAACACCACAAACACCTCTTTGGATTCCCCCACTCCCAAAGAGCCAGATTTTTTGTTGTTGTTCATTTTTAAATTTAATGTTCATGTGTTCACATGAATGTTTTATGCTTAATTAAAGGCTAATAAGTGTGTTTTTCATTTTATAAATTCATACTTCATGGCATTCAGATTATTGGGAAAATAAGTTAAGTTTCAAACAAAGATGCCAATATTTTGAGTTACGGAACTATTTTTCAGTAATATATTAACATTTTGATAAATAGTTCCTTATCCTATTAAGTTAATGCAAGGTAAGAGTAATAAAGCTTTTATCAATTAATTTATTCAATTTAAATTATTTTTTTAAAACTAACGAATCTTCCAAAAGAGTAACCCATCTTCAGAACATTAAAATAATCAACACACACACACACACACACACACACACACACACACACTAGACCATTAGGTAGCCTGAAGCAAACACATTTTCTTTTGGTTATATTTCAAGATAATATATTTATACCACTAGTTCTTGAGTTTTCAAATTTGGTTAATTGCTTTTAACAACCAGATGGAAAAGACAAGGATACATGTCTTTCACATAATCTTCCTGTTACAGCAAATTCTCGGTGCCCAGTAAAAGACAAGAGACACACACTTGGGAAATCAGGAAAGACTGTTTCTCACCGGTGCCAGCCCAGCGGAGTCACCTCCAAAGGCTGACTGCTGGGTCCTGGTGCTGGCCTCCCTTTATGGGTAGCATTGTTGGGGCTCAAGGAAGAAAAACAAGGGGAGGGGGCTCTTACCAATTGTGCTACATGGGCAGTTGGCGGGTGCAGGGGGCAAGCAAGATTTCGGACGCCAAAAGCATGCAAGGGGAGTATCCAACCTTGGACATCTGGCTGGCCCCCTTTTGTATCTGCTCTCGCGAGATTTCCCTCTCAAGACATCTGGCTGGCTTTTTTTTTTTTTTTTTGGCCGGCTTTCCTTCTCATTCCTACCAGCTTCTCACAATATTTACTGTGTATATATATTTACTGTAGAACAAAAGTTCTCATATCGATTACCCTTTCAAATAATTCTTAAAATTCTGATGCTTTTTCCATGAATTTAAATGGCATCTCTTGACTGTAAGAAAACGGTATCACTGCCCCCTACTCCATTTCTCCATCTTTCCACTGCCATATTCAAAATTTTAGTTCTGATTATGATCATTTGCCACCTTGACTAAGAAACAGCTGCTAACTAGTCTCCAAGCCTCCATACTCCACAGGGTTACACAGGATTTTTTTTTGCAAAATTCGTCATGCCAGTCTTGTGATTAAAATCTTTGGTGGCTTTTGCTTTCACTTGTAAGACATTGTGAACTCCTTACCTTGCCCTTGGAATGCCTTTTCTGGCTCTTGCCATTCTCTCTGATGTCATCATGTCACCTACCATTTATGCATCACACCAAAGCCATCCTGGTTTGTTTGTATGTTGTTGTGCATGTCAAATGTATTTTTTCCTTTAGGTCTTTTGGTTGTTTTCTCTCTTGGAACGTGTGCACCAGAGACTCTTGGTGCTTGCCTTTGTCTCATCTTTGGGGCTCTTCTGAAATATTGTTTCCCCAAAGTGACCCACTTAAGACTAGCCCAGCTAAAGTCTCTGTACCCCAGTCATTTTTCCCCGGCCCCTACCTTACTTCCTTCACAACATAGTTCACGATTCATTATTACTTTTATGTTTACAAGCATTTCGTCTATCCCCCAACACATGTAAGCTCCCAGAGAATAATGACCATCTCCTTCCTGTTTTACAGAATGGAGCGATTTTCTTTAATACGAAGATCTTCTAACTTCAAATTTACTTCCTGATAACTTTTGTTCTTATCTTCAATACACTGAATAAACTCATGTTCTAACAAAATATTTAAATGAGTCACTATCTTTGTTCTAGCAGTAATAAAGCAGATCTTATGACATGACTTTTGCTTGTCTGAATTGACCAAAAAACCATTCAAGCTCAGTTAAACCACATTCTCAGAAAAGATTTTTAAGGTTAGAGTGGGAGAGAGCCAAAGCATAAGAGACTGTTAAAAACTGAGAACAAACTGAGGGTTGATGGGGGGTGGGAGGGAGGGCAGGGTGGGTGATGGGTATTGAGGAGGGCACCTTTTGGGATGAGCACTGGGTGTTATATGGAAACCAATTTGACAGTAAATTTCATATATTAAAAAATAAAAAAATAAATAAAAAATAAAAAAAAATAATAATAAATAAATAAACGTTAAAAAAAAATTAAAAAAAAAAAAAAAGAAAAGATTTTTAATTAAACAAAAAGTTATTTTACCCCATGTAGCCAAATTGTTGGCATGTATGAATAACAACTGCATTTGCTTGAATTAAGTTGGCAGTTCTTGAAGAAACAGGGCAGGGGGCTTATTAAATAGGTAACACAAATATATTTCAAAAGCATACAAACATATTTTAAGGTAGGACTTAGCTTTTGACTTCTTTTTTTTTTTTTTTGAATAGCCATCTCTCTCCACAAGTTCTACGTTAATGAATGAACTAATTTTTCTTATGTCTTAAGTATTACTTAGGTTTAAACAATGAATATTTCACCTTATGTGTTTTGTAGTCATCTAATGCCAGTTAAATGATATACATATATATATACACACACATATATATATGCGTGTATATATACATACATATATATATATGCGTGTATATATACATACATATATATATGTATATATACACGCATATATATACATATACATACATATGTATAAAACACCACCTGATGAACTTTTTATTCTCTTGATCTGATTTTAAAATTTAAAATTATTCTGGGGAACTTGGGAGGCTCAGTGGTTTGAGCATTTTACTTCAACTCAGGTCATGATCTCAGGGTTGGTAGGTTCGAGCCCCAGGAAGAGCTCTGTGCTGACAGCTCAGAACCTGGAGCCTGCTTTGGATTCTGAGTCTCCCTCTCTCTCTGCCTCTCCCCTGCTTGGGCGTGATCTCTCTCTGTCTCAAAAATAAATAAATAAACATTTAAAAAATAATAAAAAATTATTCTGTCCCAGGGCACCTGGGTGGCACAGTCAGTTGAGTGTCTGTCTCTCAATTTTGGCTCAGGTCATGATCTCACAGTTCGAGCCCCGCATTGGGGTCTGCACTGACAGTGCAGAGCCTGCTTGGGATTCTCTTTTTCCCTCTCTCTGCCCTCTCCATCACATGCATCCTTTCTCTCTCTCTTTAATAATAAATAAACATAAAAAAGATATAAAAAATTATTTTGTCCCTAAATGAGAGTGTGAATAGATTTGGCAATTGATAGGAATAGGATTGATTTTGCTTTAATTTGAGGGACGCAGTTACAAAATTTTTGTTAAAGTTAAAAACAAATATCCTTGATAGTTTAATAATCATCACTTACTGAATTTTTCCACTTTCAAATTTTAAAGGGGCATGATTAACATACAACACACACCTAAATACTTGTTTTTAATGTCAATATATCTATAAACTATTATTTGAAAAGTGTTCTTAATTGAATAAAGTAAATCATGATAAAAGTATATATTTGAGAAAACATTAATCAAATGTGTACCAGATTGTTTTGGTAGACTCAAGTTGGGCTCTTTGCACAATTTCTCTATTTTTCTAAAATTATTTTGGTAGCTCTTTCTGTGCCAATAGTCTTCTTGCAGCCATGGTGAACGTTCCTAAAACCTGTCGGACTTTCCGCAAGAAGTGTGGCAAGCACCAACCCCACAAAGTGACACAGTACAAGAAAGGCAAAGATTCTCTTTATGCCCAGGGAAAGCGGTGTTATGACAGGAAGCAGAGTGGCTATGGTGGGCAAACTAAGCCAATTTCCCAGAAAAAGGCTAAAACAAAGAAGATTGTTCTGAGGCTTGAATGTGTTGAGCCCAACTACAGATCTAAGAGAATGCTGGCCATTAAGAGATGCAAGCATTTTGAACTGGGAGGAGATAAGAAGAGAAAGGGCCAAGTAATCCAGTTCTAAGCTTCATATTTTGTTATGTTATGAAGACAATAAAATCTTGAGGTTATGTTCACTTCATTTGGTTGCAGTTGGTCTTTTGAGCGTGAAATAAGCTAGCGCCCTCAATAAAATTCCCTTTGTGGAGAAATTTAAAAAAATAAATAAATAAAATAAAATTATTTTGGGAAAAAAAGAACAGGAGATACTACTTTTTAAGTAGCCTAATTTCTAAACTTAGTAGGCACTAGAATATATTATAAAGCAAAACTAAAAATCAAGGTGGAAAATGTAAATCAAGGAGCACCTGGGTGGCTCAGTTGGTTGAGCATCCAACTTCCATTCAGGTCATGATCTCACAGTTCAAGAGTTCAAGACCCCCCACCGTCGGGATCTGTGCTGATAGCTTGGAGCCTGGAGCATGCTTCGGATTCTGACTCCCTCTTTCTCTACACCTCCCCTGCTTGCACTCTGTTTCTCTCTCTCTCAAAAATAAATATTAAAAAAATTTTTTTTAAGAAAAAATAAATCAAATGGACAAAATGGAAATAGCAAAAATAGATATTTTATGTTAAATTTCTTTCCTATCTTCTCATTGGTATATATGAATATTAGTTACATATGCATATACATGATATGATCCAAATAACTTTTCAAAATAAGATATATTCAGATTATTTTACAAATAACACAAGAATAATTAAAGATATGTGGCAAATAATATATACACCTCTATAGAGAAAATATCAGTTGTAATGAAGTTTAAAAAAAAACAAACTCGGGGGGCGGGGGTTGCGCCTGGGTGGCTCAGTCAGTTAAGTGGCCGATTTCAGCTCAGGTCATGATCTCGCGGTTCACAAGTTCGAGCACCGTGTCGGGCTCTGTGCTGACAGCTCAGGGCCTGGAGCCTCTTTGGGTTCTGTGTCTTCCTCTCTCTCTCTGTCCCTGCCCCCCTCAAGCTCTGTCTCTGTCTCTCTCTGTCTCAAAAATAAATAAACATTAAAAAATTTTTTTAAATAAAAAATAAAAAACAAACCTCAGGGAAAAGCAGATAGAGATTACATTACACTATTAAAGCATTTGAAAAAATAAACTTACACTTAAAATTTTTTTAAATATGATTATGCAATTTCTTCTTGAAATTTTAACAACGTAAAGACCAAGAAGATAATTCCAGGATTATGAAAAGCAAATGGGAGAATAGGTCATAGCAATAAGAAATTGGGCAGAATACAAGAATGCCATAATTAGGATTCAAACAAGTTACTATCAGGATACAGCTTGCATATATCTCTGAAATCAAATTTCTTGAAATGTGTAGTATTTGGGTCGCTACTACCTAATGCCAATTATTGTCCAAGTCAAAATGGTAGCTTCTTAAAGTAAATTGTTAGTATATATTGACTAGTTGCTATAAAAAGGAGCTTAGTTACAGGGTGATATTAAAATGAGGACCTTTAAAAACTGTAGCAGGAATGATTTTGCATCTGAATAATTATGATAATCTTGAGGATAAGGATTGAAAAAGAAAAGAAGAAAAACAGCACACACTATACCCAAATTCACCTGAAGTACTTGTGGAATTCTAACTGATGGCAGATTTAGAAAGGTGGGGATGATCACAATCCTCCATTTTTACAGATCTACTATGAGTCCTTTGTAAACACAATTGTTGTTTCCTCAGTTTTTTTTGTTTTGTATTTTTCCTTTTACTTTTTAAGGAGGGGGCAGGGGTAGAAGGAGAGGGGGAGGGAGAGAAAGAGAGAAAGAGAGAGAGGGAGAGAGAGAGAGAGAGAATCCCACCAGGGTCCATTACCAGTGTGGAGCTCCACACGGGACTCGATCCCAAGACTGAGATCATGACATGAGCTGAATCAAGAGTCTGATGCGTAACCAACTGAGCCACCCAGGAGCCATGTTCCTCAGTCTTGAATGTCCTCCTCCCTGGCATCCTTATTTCCATGACTCCCATCCAACCTTCAAAGCCTACCCAAGATGCCATCGTGACCCTGACAGATTTGGCTCTCTTCATTCCACCTCTTACAAACAAACTCCCCAACCCAATCCCACTCCAGACTCTCATTCCAACTTGGATTTCTTGCCTCCTCTAAATGATCCTGTAGTCTCTCTTTTGCTTGTCTCCATCACAATGCTTTATACAGTAAAATACAATATGTTGATGAAATACAATAATCATTCCTTTTGTTTTCCCCACTAAATCGCCTTTTGGTAAATGCTAGTCCTAATGCCTGGCACTTAGCAGGCACTTGGCAGTCACTCAAAAAGTGACCATTGGATGGGCAAATAAATGAATGAAAGAATGAATGGATGAATATGAGCTCTTTTGGAACCTTTCCATTATATCCGCAGATTGCAGGCAACCCATGGGAAGAGCACAGTGGACGGTAACCAATGTAAAAGGTAAGACATGAGAACACATGTGCAGTGATCTCAAAGCTCTACTGCATGAACCCAAGAAACTCTGCTATCTGTAACTCCATTGTACCTCTTGTCTACATGTCTTAATTTTGAATTTATGCCATAATTTTGAAGTCAGGAATCATTTTAATTTTGTTCAAAAAGGCTTTTGGGAGCCTTTGAAGGAACATTCTATAATCACTTTCCTATCTATTACATTTTTGGACAACATGGTTTGAGAAACTTGGCTCTCTCAGTTAAAATGTCCAAACACATAAAAGTGCTCTGTCAAATATTTTTACCCCTTTCCTTTTGTTCTTTTTTTGTGATATTTTCCTAAAATATAGCACTTTTTACCTCAATTACATCATCTCTTATTTATGCACCATATTCTGAAACTATTTAAAGTTGTTAAGATATGGGTAAAGAGCACATCAGGTAAGTGAGCACAGGATAGACTGGTTGGGAAAATCTTACATCCCGGGCAGGTAGGGGATGGTGTGTGGGGTGAGGGAGAGGCATAACTGGGAAGAAGAAAAAGTGCAAAGGTTGTATAACAATGAGGGATTGAGCAAAGTGGATCGATGTAGACTTTGGCAGAAACCCTAGCTATCAAAGGCCAAAGATGAAGAACCTACTAATTTATGTGTCATTGGGGGACTTACTTTCAGTTAAGAACAATTTCAGCAATACTTAATAATTCAGTTCTAGTTTAACATTATATGCAGGCAGAAGAGTAGCATATGGATTCTCCAAATATGTCTACATTAAAAATAAACAAGGCTTGCTATGGCACACCTCTCCCTCTCGTGACACTCCCGGGGCATCTGCTCTGACCCTTCTCATCGTGCTCACTGTCACGCTTCACCCATTAGATCTCCACTTCCCAGGGGCACCTCACCTTCCAGAGTTTCTTAGTCCTGTTCTTCACCCTCATCATCCATTTCTAACTTTCCTCACTAAAATTGTAATACAGAACTTTTCAGCTTATAATAATTCACCATATATTCAGTAAATAATACTATATTTAACTGTTCTAAAGTATTCAGAGTATTTTTCATTCTACACAAATTTCAGATTTGTTGAATTTATATGTGTAAAACATTTTTTTTAAATACAATTTATATTTTTTAATGTTTCAAAATTTATTTTTAGAGATAGAGTGTGAGTACTGGAGGGGCAGAGAGTGAGAGAGAGAGAGAGAGAGAGAAATCCCAAATAGGCTCCAGCTATCAGTGCAGAGCCTGACATGGGGATCAACCCCACAAACTGTGAGAACATGACCTGAGCCAAAACCAAGAGTCAGATGCTTAACTGACTGAGCCACCTAGGTGCCCCTACAACATTTTCAAAGAAAAGAGGATATTGAAGGCAGTTGGGCTATTGCACAACCTTAAATTACATCACATAGGTAAACACCACACAACTATTTCTGAAAACTTGGGTTTTTTGTGAAGGGAGAAGAAGAAGTCTTATTTATAACTTTGGAACTGAAACATAGAATTTAGGATTAAAAACCATCACCTCAAGTTCTGGATTAGATAACTATGTATAACATTCACACATACTTTATAAAATAGTACTTTTAATTAATTTATAAGTAATTCTTATGATTTACAATATCAATTATTCTTCCCACTTAGAGTTAACTCAAACTTGAAACCATCTTGCATTTGAAACAATATATAAAAATTATTTTGCTTTACTTTCCAATAGAAGAGAATCTCTCTAGCTTTGATCTGTAATATATTTTAAGTCCTGAAAGAACATTTTTTGCCCTTTAAGCCTCCAGAAATAGATAACACCTATATCTCTCCAAAAAGAATAGCCAGTGTGTACTTGGACATGTTTCAGTAGGTTTTAATTTTTTCACATTTCTCAGCCAAGAATTTCTGGGCTGGGGTTACTTTCAAAGATTATACACTTTTGAGACCCGAAGTCTAAATGGTCTACTTGAAAAGCTTGGTCATAATATATCCCAGAAAACAGAAACTATGTGGTAAGATTGAGGGACTGTTATTCTAAACTTTGTCCTGTAAATATGACCAGTTCTTAGCAGCCTGTGGTGATTCGTTCAACTGAGATGTTTTACAAGGAAACAACTAATGTTTCTACACGCCTGGCAATGGCAAAGCAGAGAGCCTATTGCATCGAAAAGGTACTAACTGGTCTCCATGAAACTTGAGCCAATAAATTCTTCCTATGGGCTATCATTCCTCTTTAGAGTGAAGAGGATTTTTTGAGGAATGTTCACTCTGAACAGGACAGAGGCAATTTATGAAATGTTAAAACATTAAGTCTGGTTGAGTAAAGCAGATTGTGCTGGTGTTCCAAACTGTTTCTCAATTCCTCAATTTACTATTCAGTATTCAATTTAGTATTTCTCAATATCTCAATTTACTATTTCATATTTATTTCTACATGGGAAATAAAGCCAGAGGCAACTACTGAAGGATATATAGATATTTTTAATGAGCAAGGCTATCTTGCTGAGTGAAATTTGCTAGGTATGGTAGACTGATGGAAGTGGCATTTCAAACCAGTTTTAGAACTTTTTGGCAAAGAAGGAATAAATCACAGTTCTATATCTGCTGAAAATTCATGTAATTTTTTTCCTACTCACTTGTGCATCATGTGTGCTTTTGTGAAAATCATGAGGCTAACCTAAGGATTGCTTTAAATAGTAATGTTATACTTCCTCTGTTAGGAAGTAGCCAGAAATGGTGAGTCAGCCTCACCATAGTATGTAGAGTGCTAATGCCCAATTCACCAGCAGAAATGGATGCCACATTTAAACACATTTTGATGAAATAGAAAATACAGGTGAAATGAGTCAGCTGGAATTGATTATGTAAGTAAGGAGCTTAAATCACTATTACTTAATTTTTAATACATGCTTTATAGCACCCGATTTTAAAATTTCAAATTCCACTTTGTAATCACTTAAACAGTTTAATTAAACTTGGCATCAATCCTTGAGTTTTAAACATGAGCTGGAAAGAAAACAAATCTTCCTTACATGACAAATGATGTCTACATAAAGCCTAGGCAAACAATATGTAAATATTGAGACACTGAACATACTCCTGCTAAAGAAAAGACAAAAACACTTGTGTACAGAAAAAGATGTTTGTAATGGTTTGTAGCATTAAGAGTGTTCTGGAACTCTTTGCCAATACAATAATATTTTACATTTGAATACACACTGCAATATTTACATATGCAGTAAATACGATTGTATAGCTAGTTTAAAAGGTGGCTGGATATAAGGTTTCTGAACTAAAAATCAAGCAATAGCATATCAGACTGTGAAACTAAAAATGCTCCGTGTCTCAGAAAAAAAAAAATTAAGCATATTTGAATAAATCTTAAAAAAATAACTGAGGAATATAATTAAAGAGAGATACCTGCCTTCATTTTCTAGATTGAAAGACCATCAATGACAGAGCTTTAGTGTTATTTGTTGGTATATTTCAATGCTTAGAGGCTGACAGGAAGCAAGCATTCAAAAAAACTTGTTGACTTAGTGAAATGTTTTGGAAATTTGTGAATGATAGGTAACTCATTTGTTTTAAAAATGTCATTCAAAAAAAGTAAATCAAATAGTATCACATAGTTTGCTATCATGAACTAGAAACCAAATTCCATCCAAAGAAACTTTTTAATCTATTGAGAAGTAGTGTTCGAATTAAATTTAATTATATGTCTAGAAATCGCCTTACTAATGCCAGAAAATAAAAACTTCTACATTCATATTCACTATTCTTAAGACTGGTCTTCTAGAATATACCTCAAATACAACCACAGGAAAACACCCATTAGAATATTTGGATGTACAAACATTGCATATTCATTTTTTTCAAATTTATATGATATATTCATGCCAAAGGTACAAGTAATGCTTGCTTGTCTATAAGACTTTTAAGGCCGTGACAATAACAGTTGTAAATGCTAAAGGGATTCTTCTTTAGAAAGAGTTAACATCTATATCTGAGATAAATCTAGTCATTAGATGATTTGAAGGTTTCTATTGTCTAATTTCTGTTCTGGTTCTATATATGTTCATATGCTTCTTAATACTTTCACAGAAAGCATTTGGGTAAAAATTCCAAGCATAAAATTATGTTTTATGATAATTACAAGGGAAATGCTTATATTACAGCTTTCAAAACATTAAAACATGTTTTGAATTTTTACATTAAATAAAATTATGATGAATAATCACATCATCTAAATAAGCTGCTTCTATTTTTTGAAACTTAACAATGTCAAAAGCCACTCACACATTAAGCTACAGAACAGTAATTAAATCACAATCTAGACCAAATTCCTAATACCACTGTGAAAAGCATAACAGAAAATGTTTTATAATATAGAAAAGGCTTTCTTTTTTCACTCTTACCTTCTGCAACACAAACAGTCCACCACATAAGCCAAACAATCTGTGCTGGAAATCTCATTTTGAGGATCGGTTAGGGGCACATTTAATAGCCGACACTGCTCACACTATGTCAGCTGCTCTTCTGCTAAAAGTTGTGATTAGAGCAGGAAGTGAGACACAGTTTGGGAATGAAAGGGATTACTAGATGCTCCGCCCATCAGAAACTTTTGCAAAGTAAAAGAAAAAATCGGTTACAAGCCCCAGCAATGCCAGTGTTGGAATCAGATTTTCACTGTATTCCCACTGAATGTTAATGCTGTGACCTGCTTTGATTTGTTTTTATAAACCCAGGCATGTTCTCTGCTGGAATGTGCTCAGGTTCTTGGAATGTGCAAGAATGTGTAACCGGTGATAAACTTTGGATTTCATTAACTCTCTAATTATTCAAACCCATTCAGGTCTATCATGTGTAAACCTCAAAAGAAAATAATAAAAGCTCCTTTAAAAATCATTTACGGGGGCACCTGGTGGCTCAGTTGGTTAAGCCTCTGACTTCAGCTTAGGTCATCATCTCACAGCTTGTGGGTTCGAGCCATGAGTCAGGCTTTGTGCTGACAGCTCAGAGGCTGGAGCCTGTTTCAGATTCTCTGTCTCTCTGTGTCCTCCCCTGCGCATGCTCTCTCTCTCTCTCAAATATAAATAAACATTAAAAACGAAATCATTTACAGAGCTTGACGTTAGGCAACGCTTTCACAAACAAGACCCAGACAACGTGAGTGAACTTTGCCAAGAGTGCAGTGCTGGTTGATATTTGGGACCTGCTTTTCCGCAAACCATGCACTTATTCTTTTAAGGACGTGTCACATACGTGTGTGAAACAACAGGATTACTCTCATTGGACACAAATGAGTTTAACAATTCAAAACTCAAGAAACTGGAATGCTGGATTGTTAAAACTCTATGTTGAAATACGATAAGCATGAAGAGAAGGGAAGCAAAGGGTCTGCTGAATCTCCAGAAGGTGAAGACGCGTCTGCAGCAGCACCGAGCTCAGGAAACCGCGCAGCACTAGGTCTCAGGGAAGCCCCGGTTGTCCCTTCAGTCAGTCCCTCTCGCCCTCCTCTCACCACACACAGGGTGACCCCTCTCCGGATCTCTGGGAACATGGAGTCCATTTGCCTGTCTGGTACTCTGCAGCAGCTGAGAGATCAGATCCTGAGTCTTTAGTATTCAGAGCCTTTCGTGAAAAACCGTGTGTCATTCAACCGCGCTGTTGGGTTTAATTGCGGATCATTAATTCTTAGGGCGTGTAATGTTCAATTCTTTGAACATATCTCATTTTATTTGTGTGCCTGTCAGTGGGCATCTGGGTGGATTCTCGTTTGCAGCTAACAGAAGTAGTGCCGCTCTGAGCCTATTATGAGGTTTTGGTAAAGACAGGTCGTCATTCCTGATGAGTACATACTGAGGAGTGAAATGGTAGGACACGACGCGTGAATACGTTTACGTGTACCAGGTAACATCAGAGAGTTTTCCAAAAGGGTTCTGCTAACTGGTGTGCCATCAGCAGTGTATACATTGCTCCAAATCCTCAACACACTTGATGTCTCCAATCTGTGCGATTTTAGCCATTCTGGTGAACACAGAGCAGTACTTCTTTGTGGCTTTAATATGCCTTTTCCCGATGACAAATGAAGTGGAGAACTCGCATGTAGCAACTGGTCATTTAGATATCCTCTTGGGTGAATTGTCTATTCAAGTCTTTTCTGCTGAGTTATCTGTCTTTTACTTACCTCATTGTGGGAATTCTTTCTATACTCTTTGTACATTCTTGGACATATGTACTATAAATATTTTCTCCGTCGATGGGCTATTTGCTCAGTGTTACATGTTTTTTACTGAGCAGAATTTCTTCATTTTAAATTGAACAGTTAGATGTTTGGTTTTCATAGTTATGCTTGGGTGTAATTTTTTCAAACGTATTCTTCAAGCCTGCTTTGGAAGTTGGTAGCCAGCTTTGGAAGCTGGACACGTTTTCAGAGGGTTCAAACCACAAATTTAGGCTGAATTCACTGACACGTGTAAGCAGAAAAGAATTCTGGGTCACTAGTCGCCTTGCATATCTATGGCTCTAGCCACAGCAGAGACAGTCCTTGTTAATGTCACCAGATATCATAACTGCAATGGACAAAAGAAAATGTTTGGAGCTTAAAAAGAAAATACATTTTCTTAGGGTGCCTGGGTGGCTCAGTCAGTTGAGCATCCAACTCCTGGTTTGGCTCAGGTAGTGATGTCACAGTTCCTGATTCAAGCCCCATGTTGGGCTCTGTGCTGACAGTGTAGAGTATGCTTGGGAAGCTCTCTCTCCCCCTTTCTCTCTGCCTTTCCATCCTATGCCGCCATGTGGTTTTGCTTGCACACTTCCTCTCTCTCTAAATAAATAAATTAATTTTTTAAAAAAAGAAATTTTCTTAATATGAAAATAGAATAAAATATCAAAAGTTTTTTCTATTTGGATTAGTGCATTTTGTGTCCTATTTAAGAATTCCTTGCCTACTCCTAGGATACAATGATGCTTTCCTCTAAAAGCATTGTTTTCTCTTTCACATTTAAGACAGCATTTGACTTCTCTGTATGGTACACTAAAGAGCAATGGATACATTTTTAAAATATGGCTATCCAACTGGTCTGGCACTATTTACTGAAAATATCATCCCTTTGCTATTACACTGCTTCACTCGGACTTTTGTCCTAAATCAGGCAACAGGAAATGTGAGTCTGTCCTATGTCCTCACTCAGCTTAGTGAGTTCACCAAGCTTTCCACACCACAAAAGCTAGACGTCCTGCTGTAATTTTTTAAAAGAATTTCTTCTAAAGTGTTGATTTCTGGTAACTTGAGATTTTCTACTTATCTTTTAAATTGATTTTTTGTTTAATTTTGTTTCTTCTAAAGATTTATCCATATTTGATACATGTATAAATATGTATCATGTATAAATATTGATACATGTATAAATATGTATCAATAATTCTAATCTTTTAAGATTTCACAAGATAAATATCCAAAATATAGAAAGAACTTATAAAGCTCAACACCCAAACAATAAATAATCTAGTTAAGAAACGGACAGAAGAGGGGCACCTGGGTGGCTCAGTCAGGTAAGAGTCTGACTTCAGCTCAGGTCAGGATCTCACAGTTCGTGAGTTCGAGCCCTGCATAGGGCTCTGTGAGGACAGTTCAGAGCTTGGAGCCTGCTTCGGATTCTTTGTCTCCTGCTTTCTCTGCCCCTTCCCTGCTTGCACTTTGTCTCTCTCTCAAAAATAAATAAACATGAAAAAATTAAATAAAAAAAACGGCAGAAGACATGAATAGACATTTTTCCAGAAACACACCCAGATGGCTAACAGACTCATGAAAAGATGCTCAACATCTCTCACCATCAGGGAAATACAAATCAAAACTACAACGACATATCACCTCACACCTGTCAGAATGGATAAAATTAACAACACAGAAAACAACAGGTGTTGGTGAGGATGTGGAGAAAGGGAAACCCTCTTGTACTGCTGCTGGGAATGCAAACCAGTCCAGCCACTCTGGAAAATAGTATGGAGTTTTCTCAAAAAGTTAAAAATAGAATTATTCTACAATCTATCAATTTAACTGCTAGGTATTTACCCAATGGGTACAAAAATACTAATTCAAAAGGCTACATGCACCCCAATGTTGATAGCAGCAACAATAGCCAAATTACGGAAACAGCCCAAATGTCCATTGACTGATAAATGGATAAAGTAGAGGTGGTGCATATACATATAGAATGGAATATTTCCTAGCCATAAAAAAGAATGAAATCTTGCCATTTGCAACAACATGGATGGAGCTAGAGAGTATAATTGCTAAGTGAAGTAAGTCAGCCAGAGAAAGACAATTACCATATAATTTCACTCATACTTGGAATTTAAGAAACAAAACAAGAAAACAAAGGGGGAAAAAAGAGGAAGAAAGGAAAACAAGAAACAGATTCTTAACTATAAAGAAATAATTGATGGTTACCAGAAAGGAGGTAGGTGGGGGCGATGGGTTGAATAGGTGAATGGGATTAAGGAGTGCACTTGTGATAAGCACTGGGTGTTGTATGTAAGTTTTGAGTCACTATATTCTACACTTGAAACTAATATTACACTGCATGTTAACTAACAGGTATTTAAATAAAAAATTTACAAAAGTAATTTAAAAATTTGATGTGATTTTCTTTTTTTTTTAAATGTTTATTTATTTTGAGAGAGAGAGAGCACCAGTAGGGGAAGAGCAGACATAGAGGGGGAGAGAGAATCACAAGCCAACTCCACACTTAGTGGAGCCCCATGAAGAGCTTGATCCCATGACTGTGAGGTCATGACCTGAGCAGGTATTCTGAGTCCGATGCTTAATGGACTGAGCTACCCAGGCACTCCTTGATAAGATTTTCTTTATGGCCCATTATCTGGTCAATATTCTACCTATCTAGTCTAATATTCTATCTAGGTCAAATTTATGATTCCATTGTTCCAATCTTTTATATTTTTTACTATGTTTTGATCTGTTTATTCTAAATATTGGAAGGACGTATTAAATCTTCCATTATGAATGTGGATTTGTCTATTTTTCTGTTTAATTATGTCAATCTTTTAAAATATATTTTAAAGCTATGATGATGCTTACATACGTATTTAGTATTGTGATATCCTTCTCTTGCATTGATTATTTACCATGAAATGTCTTTCCTTACTTTTAAGTGTGCTTCCAGTATGATTTTCTGTTTTATTTCTTTTCTTTTTGTTTGTGTATTCAGAAAATTTGATACACAGAGTGCCTGGGTGGCTCAGTCAGTTAGGTATCTGACTTCGGCTCAGGTTATGATCTCACAGCTCGTGAGTCAAGCCCTGCATCAGGCTCTGTGCTGACAGCTGAGACCCTGCAGCCTGTTTTGGATTCTCTCTCTCTCTCTCTCTCTCTCTTTTCTGACCCTCCCCCGCTCACACTCTGTCTTTCTCTCCTTCAAAAATAAATATTTTTAAAAAATTGATACACAGAACCAGACTTATCTTTTATTTTGAGTAAATAAGAAACAAAATAGCATATGTGAAAAATCAAGCAAATGTAAATTTTCAGCTATTATTCAGAAGTTGAATTTCACTTAACTGGTGGCACAAAAATTAACAGCGTAGATTTAAACTACCTCTTTATTTTTCTTTAGTTTTACTTGTCTGAGTATGAATCCAAATATCTTTCCTTATTCAGATTTCTAACAGTATTTCTAGTCTAATAGCAATACTAATTTAACCTGTAGGGAGTGGTCTCGAATGTTATCATGATTAAAACTATTGAGTGCCAACACTATACCAAACATAAATCTAAGCACATTTAGTCAACACTGTGCTTACAACAACACAATTAAATTGGAGACTATTACTATCTCCAATGTAGAGATGAATGAACCAAGCTGCAGAACATTAAAGCAACTTCATCAAAGTCACAAGACATTGAGAGAACCAGATATCAAATCCAGAGATGAGTTCCTGAATCTTACTTTTAACTTATGCAGATCTGTCTCTCAAATGATTTGCACCCTAAGCAAATGCTTACTAAGATTACCTAAATTCAACTGTCAGTAACTCCTTTATATAATTAAAAATATTGTAAAATATTTACAAATGTATTCTAGTGTATGGTACAGTTACCTATGTATTTTATAATCATACATTCATATTACTATAAAGATTTTTAATGTACACACACATATTTATGAGGAATTTAAAGTATTTTGGGGGGTGATTTTACTATATAATTTTTATTTTACTTGCAATTGCTGAATGTAAGATGCTATTCCATTATTCAAGTGAAAATAATGCCCTTGAATTAATTTCAACAATATGTTTCAGAAATATTACTTTCACTGTTTTTTCTCTTCTTTGTGATTTCCAAAACCGATAGATAAGGCTTTAGTTGAGTGTTATTTCCTTTGTATTCTTCATCAATACTTTAAAACCAAAACTTTAAAATACATTAAAAACCAAATGTTTATTTAAAAGAGATTTAGAAGAACACAAGTGCCAACATGTTATTATTTAGTAATGTAAAGTTGTTATAGAGTATTTGATTACCATTAGCAAGCACAGACAACAAATAGGTAACTAATAATACTAAGAGGTTTATAAATTTGTCTTAGAGTAAAATCTCATACTTTTCAAATTAGAAGTAAATAACGTCTATGCTTAGTAAAAAATGACTGTTGTGATCAATACATACCACAGGAGTTTAGAGGAAGGAGAAATTACTTTCCCAAAAGGTTTAATTTGGGAAGTTCTGAGGAATATTTGGTTATTAAATTGTAGTTTAAGGGAGAAGTACAGCTGAACAAAGATTCTAAGGTACAGGAGAGAAAAGAGTGTTCTAGAATTAATGAGAAGGCTAACACTGGAGAAATCCTTTTGCACAAGGAAGTTGTGGAAGAAGTAAGAAGAACTTTGAAAAAAGTTTTGAATTTCAGACAAAAAATAATAAATTATTCCGGCAATATGTAATCTTTAATGTCTAATCAAGGAAAAGGAATGTAAGATATGCGGTATTTAAGAAACGTTGCTTTGGCAGTTGCGTTAGAATGGATGGAGGGATAAGGACTTAGAACGAAGCAGATTACTGAAGGAATTCATCATGCAACAATTATACGGAAGCTCAATGATAAGAACAAGGGGGAAAACTGAAGGATACAGTCAGAACTTGATTTCCTTTGAGGCCAACGGGGTTAAGCTTCAAGCCTTTTAATTTGAACACATCCCATCAAAGATATGCGAGGGAACCAAGTGATTTTTTTTTTTAATTTTTTAAAATTTACATTTATTTATTTTTGAGAAATAGAGTGAGACAAAGAGTGAGCGGGGGAGGGTCAGAGAGAGAAGGAAACACAAAATCTGAAGCAGGGTCCAGGCTCTGAGCAAGCAGTCAGCTCAGAGCCTGATGCAGGGCTAGAACCCACGAACTGTGAGATCATGACCTGAGCCGAAGTTGGACTCAACTGACTGAGCCACCCAGGTGCCCTCCAAATGATTTGATTTTTTGTGGTTATTTTTTTGTTGTGGTGGTAAAAATTAAGAAGCTACCTTAACTGCAAGAAATAAACTATTATCTGTTTCTATTCTGATTGCCCCTTCATCATACTTCCTCATACTAACTCAGGTTAGTTGACATTAAAGAATCACAGGCATTTGAAGGACTCAACCAGGAAGTCAAGGAAAGAATACATTTAGTTCGCTGTCAGTGAGGTATATTCCACAATCACAACTGTATATAATTTGCTCACTGATGTCCACTGAAGTATAAGAATGGCTTCCAGGGATACTCCTAACACCCCCGTGCCAAATCGACTGGCACCAAAATGCAGAGATGCAGGGTAGAAGACACAGCACATATGGGTATATGGCATAATGCCTGTCACCAGAAGTATATGAGTAATGAAGGAGAAACATTTCTAAAAGCATGGAGACAATCATCAGATGTGTAATTTTAAATAGATAATTCAATTCTCATTGACGCCTAATGAGAATGGAAGTTTGCTTCTGTCACTCATGATATATTTTTTTTTTTATTTTTTTTTCAACGTTTTTTATTTATTTTTGGGACAGAGAGAGACAGAGCATGAACGGGGGAGGGGCAGAGAGAGAGGGAGACACAGAATCGGAAACAGGCTCCAGGCTCCGAGCCATCAGCCCAGAGCCTGACGCGGGGCTCGAACTCACGGACCGCGAGATCGTGACCTGGCTGAAGTCGGACGCTCAACCGACTGCGCCACCCAGGCGCCCCTAATATATTGACATTAATAGAGATACCATGACACTCATGTCTTTACAATGAGGACACTGAGAGCAAACTAATTTACAATACCTCAATTCAAGTAGTATTTAATATTAATTACAGCACAAGAACTCTTTTAATGCCCTGAAATCTTGTTGTTCATTATATTAAGGAAACTTGACAGAGGTTTTCCAAAATTTGACAGCAATCCTAAAAAATTATAGAACATTACAAATCACGAGTTGTGAACCTGAAAGAACTTTGTTAATATTTTAATAATAAGTAACAAATTTAAATCAAACATGCTAAAGGAAAGAATGAATTGTCTACTTTATATTGAAAATATTAGAAAATTGTGTCTTGTGGAGTTATTACCTCTAAAGAATATTCAGTCAAAAATGTAAAAATTAAAGGTATCATAGGGTTGTATAAAACAATTCATATACATGCTATGTTAACTTTCTGGCTTTTATGATTTCTGTGGTATTTTGTCAATTTAACTTTATAACTTGTAATACTTCATTTCTAATTTTAATTTTCTTTTTTTAATTATAATTTTAAATAAATATTTTCTTTTAAACCTAATTTTTGTTCTCAGTTTGTGGACTTTTTCTTAGGGAGGTCCAACCAAATTGTATGTTGCAATCAAAAACCTGTGTCTTTCCACCTAAAAAAAACCAGAGAACAAACTGATGGTTGCCAGGGGAATGAAGAGATGAGCATAACGGTGAAGAGGAGTGGCAGATACAGGCTTCCAGTTATGCAATGAATAAGTTGTGTGAATCAAAGTCCCAGCATACGGGATATGCTTAATGATATTGGAATAGCACTGTGTGGTGACAGATGGTAGCTACACTTGGGGTGAGCACAGAATAACATGTAAAGAAGCTGAATCACTCTGCTGTATACCTGAAACTAATGTAGCACTGTGTGTCAACTAAACTCAAATAAATTAAAAAAAAAAAACAAACAAAAACAAAAACAAAAACAAAAAAACCTGGGGCTTTGGGGCTCCTGGGTGGCTCAGTTGGTTAAACATCCGATTTCGGCTCAGTTCATGAACTCATGGTTTGTGAGTTCAAGCCCCGTGTTGGACTCTGTGCTGATAGCTCAGAGCTTGGAACCTGCTTCGGATTCTGTGTCTCCCTCTCTCGCTGCCTCTCCCCTGCTCATGCTATTGCTCAGTCTCTGTCTCTGTGTCTCTCTCCCTCAAAAGTAAGTAAACATTAAAAAATTAAAAAAAAAAACAACTCTGTCTTTTCTGGGGCACCTGGGTGGCTCAGTTGGTTGAACGCCTGACTCTTGATTTTGGCTCAGGTCATGATCCCCAGGTCATGGGCTTGAGTCCCATGTTGGGCTCCATACTGAGAGCAGAGATTCTCTCTTGGAATCTTAAGAGATCTTAATATTCTCTCTCTCTCCTTCTGCCCCTCTCCTCCACTTGTGCACTCTCTCTCTCTCTCTCTCTCTCTCAAATAAAACAAAAACCAGAAAACAAACAGGCAAAAAAACTGGGTCTTTCTTTGAATAGCCAAAGTAATTTTGAAAAAGAAAACCAGAGCTGGAGGCATCACAATCCTGGACTTTAGCCTTTACTATAAAGCTGTAATCATCAAGACAGTATGGTATTGGCACAAAAATGGACACACAAACCAATGGAATAGAATAGGGAACCCAGAATTGGGGCAACAAATGTATGGCCAACTAATCTTTGACAAAGCAGAAAAAAGTATCCAATGGAAAAAAAGCCTATCTCTTCAGCAAATGATGCTGGGAGAACTGGATAGCAACATGCAGAAGAATGAAACTGGACCACTTTCTTACACCACACACAAAAATAAACTCATCAAAATCCTAGAGAAGAAAACAGGCAATAACCTCTTTGACCTCAACTGCAGCAATTTCTTACTCAACATGTCTCCAAAGGCAAGGGAAACAAAAACAAAAATGAATTATTGGGACCTCATCAAGATAAAAAGCTTCTGCATTGCAAAGGAAACAATCAACAAAACTAAAAGGCAACCAATGGAATGGGAGAAGATATTTGCAAATGGTATATTGGATAAATGGTTAGTATCCAAATCTATAAAGAACTTACCAAACTCAACACCAAAAAACAAATAATCCAGTGAAGAAATGGGCAGACGACATGAACAGACACTTTTCCAAAGAAAGATGTAGAGAAACGGGAACCCTCTTGCACTGTTGGTGGGAATGCAAATTGGTGTAACCCCTCTGGAAAATAGTGTGGAGGTCCCTCAAAAAATTAAAAATAGAATTACCCTATGGCCCAGCAATTGTACTACTAGGAATTTATCAAAGGAGTGCTAATTCATAGGGGCACACGTTCCCCAATGTTTACAGCAGCACTATTAATGATAGCAAAATTTTGAAAAGAACCCAAATGTCCATCAACTGATGAATGGATAAAGAAGATGTAGTTTATATGTACAATGGAATACTACTTGGCAATGAAAAAGAATGAAACCCTGCCATTTGCAACAATGTGGATGGAATTGGAGGATATTATGCTAAGTGAAATAAGACAATCAGAGAAAGACAGATATCAAATGTTTTCACTCATATGTGGAACTTGACAAACTTAACAGAAGACCATGAGGGAAGGGAAAGGGAAAAAAGAGTTTCAAACAGAGAGGGAGGCAAATCATAAGAAACTCTTAAATAGAGAGATCAAACAGAGGGTTGATGAGGGGGCAGGGGAGAGGGGAAAATGGGTGATGGGCATTGAGGAGGGCACTTGTTGGGATGACTACTGGATGTTGTATGTAAGCAATGAATCATGGGAATCTACTCCTGAAGCCAGAGCACACTGTATACACTGTATGTTAGCTAACTTGACAATAAGTTATATTAAAAAAAAAAAACAACCTGGGTCTTTCCTGATTACATTGTAGTATTAAAAGTGACAGATACTAACTAAGGTCAGTCTATACTGTGAAATCTACAATATCTTAAGGCCCCTTATGTAGTCCTAAAGACATATTTTAAAGGGACGATGCTTTGAACTTTTGATGTCTACTGAAACTAATTACTACGTAACCAGTTTTGTTATTGGATTTGGATGGGCAGTTGGTAGCTATGGCTTCTGAGCCAACATCCATAATGGCAGTTATGAACAACTTATTGCTATTTAAATTTAAATTTAAGTTAATTGAATTTGAAATCTAGTTCTTGATTTCCATTTCTGATCAAGATAGAACATAGGGACTGGATTTGCCTACCATCTGAACAACCAAACACAACCAAAAAAACAGACAAAATCTGTGAAAAATAGCTTTCAAGATAATGGACATCAGGCCATAAAAAACAGGGATCTCTGAGTTGAAATCAAAAGAGGTGAGCCCCATAATAAGGTGAGGCTCCAGTTTGTTTCATTGAGAGAATATCTGGTGTTGAGGAACTCATGTCGAGCCAGATAGACTGGAGCTGGAGATAGCAAGGTGGCTAATTTCGCAGGACAGCTACTGGAGAAGAGGCAGCTGCACACAGAGAGAAATCCAGAGACATTCATATTATTCCTTCAAGTATTCATATTCAGCCAGAACTGATTAATGACTGCCTGAATGTAAGAAAACTATTTAAAGCACTCCCTGTCCCAAAAAAATTCCACCTGGAAAAACTAGGAGTAATACTCCCAGATTCTGACACAGGGCTGAGTATGTTCCTTGTTACCACCAGTAGACTGAACAGTTAGAGGGTACTGAAGGGTTTCATTTCAGTAGCTAGAGGTAGTTAGCTCTAAGCTGAGCACTGCTCCACTCTTACCCAGTAAATATTAAAAAATCAGAACCAAAGGATTAAACTACTTACCAGTTACTTAACTGCATCCCAGAACAAAGCTCAAGAATATTAATGGGATAATTTTAAAACCCAGAAACCGAAAATGTAAAATTCAAAATGCCCAAGAACTGATGAAAAAATCACTGGGCATTCAATATATCAAGGATATATATAACTCACATTAAAAAGAAACATTAGTTAATTGAAACTGACTCAGAACAGACATCAATACTAGAATTAAAAGACAGGGCATGATATCAATTATTGTAACTATATTCTATATGCTCAAAAAGTTAAGTGGAAACATGGAAGATATTAAAAAGCTAATAAGCAAATGAAAATTAAACTAGGTGGGATTAAAGACTGATTAGACATTGCAGAAGAAAATATTCGTGGCCTTTAAGAAAGTAGCAATAGAAACTATCCAAAAGGAAACAGAGAAATAAAAGAGAATTAAAAAAAAAGAAGAAGAAGAAACAGAAGAACATCAGTGAAATGTAACTCATGTTCAAACTTGAAGAGGAGGGACAGAAAAAGTTTTCAAAAACATAATGGCTAAAAATTTTCCTAACTTGATAAACTCATAGTTCCATCAAGCTCAATAAACCCCAAGCAAAAGTAACCCGAAGGAAACTACACCAATGTGCAATCATAATCAAATGGCTCAAAATCAGTGATGAACAGAAAACATTACATTACATGCAGAGGATGAGGATAATGGGAAAAAAAGAGAGATCGTTCCTAGGAAATAATGCAAGTGAGAAAACAGTGGAGCAGCATGAAAAGAAAACACAGTCAACCTAGAATGGTATATTTAGTAAAAACAACAACCAAAAAAACCCTATAAAAATGAAACTGAGAGGAAGACTTTTAGATACACAAAAACTGCAAGAATTCATCACTAGCAGATTCATGCTGCAAGAAATGTTGAAGGAAAAATTCAAGCAGAAGAAAAGTGATGCTAAATGCAAATATGAAGCTACATTAGGTAATAAAGATTAGGAACATTTGATAGGTAAACCAATCTAATTGATTTTTAATAATCACAGATGTTAAGTAGCAGAATTTACATAGGAAGATTCTATCATCTTTTACTCTATGTGGGACTTTTATTTTGCAGTTGTAGAGGTTGGGGCTCTTCTATCTGTAACCTCCCCAAACCACCACTGCTTTGATGGAGAGCACCACTACTCATACAAAATACAAATTTAAGTTGCAAAGAACAGGAGAAAACTTGTGGAGAGTCCATTACTGTTTCTCTAGTTAATTGAAACCAGGAGCAGTTTGTCCGTTTCAGTTACTGGAGCTGAGCTCAAACTTTCCTCCATTTACTGACTCAGATGTATAATGGTCACCTTTGTCTTCTCACAAATTCTCTTGTTATCCTTCCTCATTGGTGACATAAAGAATGAGGTACATGCTTTCCTACATTGGAAATAATTGGAGAATTATTGGAGAATTTTTTCCTACATTGGAAATAATTGGAGAAGCCCAATTATTCCAGAATTCCCTGGAATTATGAATAGCATAATCTATGAATAGCATAGATTCAATAAACCAAAAGATGGAACATACTTGCAGTTCCTTGGGATCCTGCTTATGGTATTCCAGTTTTTATTTCGCTCTGTGAAGAAATGATTAGAAATACATTCCAATGCCCAGGTTATGAAGATCCTTGCCTATAAAAATCTATTTTTTAATTGTTCACAGATGAAAATTGTCATTTCCTGACAGGTGCAACTCTGGGGTCTTAGACATGAAAACTAATTGAACTGCTGAATAAAACAGTCAACTGTACTTGTCCCATTTGTTACCTTTCGTCTTGTCTCAGCAGTGGCCCAAACTCAGGCTTACTGCAATGATCTGTTTCGTGGTACAGGAGGGGGAAAATGACTATTCTGATACTGATATCTTGAAACAGTTACAGCATTTAATTTTAAAAAGGCATCAATAGTGGGGGTAATTGGCTATATAAGACAGCTTTATGATAAGGTTAAGTAACCAATAACTTTCTTTTGTTCCTAAAAACAATGGTCAGATTTAAAGGAAATCTGTTTTTTTTTTCTTATGAACTCTATTCTTAATGAAAAAAAAATGGCTGCTGCTAGTTTTTGATAAAATCTCTCCACTAGCAGTACCTATCTGATGGCAAACACAGCACAAGATTCAGGGCTAGAAGAGCTGAATAGCAGTATTCTTCTAGTCCTTATGTTATTTTAAGATTGAACTACACATTGACCTTAGTAACATGAAATGAAATGGTATCCTGATTCTTTCACAGAGAGCTGGCTGCAAAGAAAAGCTGAATTAGATGACACAGCAGGGAAAGAAAAAAAAGAAAGAGAGAGAGAGAAAGAGAGAGACACCTCTTACTTCAGTATGAACGTAACTGTGAAAATCGGTTATGTAGTAATGGTTAAAATAAATTACAGGACATTTCTAAAATGAGACTAAATTTGTGAAGTTACAGATGCTATGAATTTTTTTTTTAATTTTTTTTTAACGTTTATTCACCTTTGAGACAGAGAGAGACAGAGCATGAACGGGGGAGGGTCAGAGAGAGGGAGACACAGAATCCGAAACAGGCTCCAGGCTCTGAGCTGTCAGCACAGAGCCCGACGCGGGGCTTGAACCCACGGACCACGAGATCATGACCTGAGCCGAAGTCGGCCGCCCAACCGACTGAGCCACCCAGGCACCCCAAGATGCTATGAATTTTTATGTTGCAAACCATTTCAAATTGTTGTCCAATAATGTCATCCTAATTCCCACCCCCCACCTGCCATAGCACATAAAAACATGCTGTTAGGGGTTTTGCTAACCTTGCAAAAATTGCTTAATATAAAAATTTTAAATAATGGTAATTATAATGAGTGAAAAAGCATAATTTATTTTTGTTTTGATGACTTTAAATTTTTTTTTACTGTTTGTTTATATTTGAGAAAGAGAGACAGAGAGACAGAGAGACAGAGCATGAATGTGGGAGGGGCAGAGAGAGAGGGAGACACAGACTCCCAGGCAGGCTCCAGGCTCTGAGCTGTCAGCACAAAGCCTGATTCGGGGCTGGAACCCATGAACCATGAAATCATGATCTGAGCCGAAGTCAGATGCTTAACCAACTGAGCCACCCAGGCACCCCTGTTTTGATGACTTTTAACAATTGAAATTTTGATTAAATTTTGAAAAATTTTGAAATGATGGTGTTTGATTATGAAATTAATTTCTTCACCACTCACACACATCCCAGCTATTTGTAATTTTGGTTCATGTTTTCTATCTAAAACGGTTATCTTAGAACACTCCTAGTGAGCTTCCTAATCATTTATTTAGTCCTTTTCAATGTATTGGTCTCCTAGGGATACTGCTATAAATGACTACAAACTGGGTGGTTTACAACAGAAGTTTGTTTCCCCACAGTTCTGGAGGTCAGAGGTCTGCAGTGGACGGGTTGGCAGCCCCACACTATCTCCAGAGATCCTCAGGAGTATCCTTCCGTGCTCTTCCTAGCTCCTGGTGGTTGCTGTCGTCCTTGTAGTTACTTGATTTGTAGTGGCATCATTTTAATTTCTGCCATTGACATGTGACCTTCCTCTGCATGTGCTGTCTCCATGTTTCTGTGTCTAAATCTCCCTTTCTTTTTTATAAGAACACCAATCACTAGATTAGAAATCCTAATCCAGTGTAAACTAGTCTTACCTTGATTATACCTGCAAAGGTCCTGTTTCCAAATAAAGTCACATAACCAGGTATGGATGTTAGGACTTGAATACTTCATTTGGGGGGACATAATTCAACCAACAGTACTCAATCTTATTAAAAATGCCCCATACCCTCTCTGATGCATTTGACACTACGTTTTTTTCCTTTGAAACTTTGCCTTCTTGTCTTCCATGATACTGAATTTTCTTTTTCTTAATCTTCTCTAACCTTGTTTAATTATGTTTTCTTGGTTGTTTCATTTTCCAGCTGTTGTTTTCATATGGAATTCCCATACTTTTGTCTTTAGTTCTTTCTCTTCCATGTTCTCAATCTCCATGCGTTTAATAAGCACACACTGGTAACTACAGGTACTTATATTTTCTGGATGTTGGTTATGAACATAAAAACAATCATAGTTCCTTGGGAACTTGTAGTAAACCGAGGGACTCAGGTAAACTACCGATAAGTATAACACTGAGTAGAAAAGGAACATAAACAATGCATTAAGAAAGACTTCAAAATAGAGAAGATACTCTAACTGAATTTTGAAAAAAATGAGTGTTAACGGGCTAGTTTCCATGAATTTCTATTACACTTTTCTTGATGGAAAGGTTTTAAATACTAAGTACATTTAAAAAATAGATATAAGAATATTCATATTACTATTTCTCCTTGTGCTAACATTTAATAAGCTTTTTTAAGGATAGTTTTCAATTTATAGAAATGTTGCAAAGATAGTACATAGAATCCCTGGATACTTCTTTTCAGTTTCCTCTATGATTAACATTTTACATTACTATGGTACATTTGTCACAGCTAATAAACCAATACTGATAAATCGTAATTAACTAAACTCCATGCTTTACTCAGATTTCCTCAGTTTTTATCTAATGTCCCTTTTCTTTACCAAAATCCCATCCAGAGTATCCCATTACATTTAGTCATTATGCCTCGTTATGCGTTTTTGGAGGAAGACCACAGAAAGGAAATGTCATTCTCATTACATCATATCAAAGTTACACATTATCAGCATGGTATCACTGAGGATGTTAAGCTGAATTATCTAGCTGAAGTGGTGTTTGTCAGGAATTAAGAATTAAGTTTCACCTCCTCATGGGGAATATTTACTTAAATGATTTAGAATTCTTCAGTATGGAAATATGTTTCTTTACTCCCATTTATTTATTTATTTGCTCAATCATTTATGATTATCAGTATGGATTTCTGGATGTTTTAGTTTATACTTCGGGTGATAATCCAATATGCCAACCTCAAAATGAGAAACCAGTTCAAGAAGCAAAGCTTTTATTTGGGATCAACGTATTGCAATTTGGGGTTCACAGATTTAGGGAGAAGCCTAAGTAGTGTCCTGATTACAGGAAGTAGACTCAGGATTTTTCTGGGAAGAAAGAAGATTAAATAAGTTGTTTTCAAGAAGAGTTCTTTGATGCTGAGAAGCAGAGCTACATTTGTATTGGTCATTCAAAGTGATCACTACACAAAAGTTCATTTTTATCAGTCTTTTCTGACAGGGTATTCTCTTTCCTGCTGACTGCTTGGAATGCTGGTAGTTTAGCCCAATTCAAAGGTTCAGAAAATAGGACATGCAAAGGCACTTCCGCTGAAATGGCTGCTCTGGCTCCATTTTAAAATGGCTCTACGTATGTCTTGAGTTCATGAATACTACATTATGTATTTTGTTTCTGAAACTGGTCCTTGAAAGGTTGACTCCTGTGTACTTTAGGCATGTCCCTATAATTTTGTTTTTTTAGTACTTCCTTCCTCTCTCACCCTACAAGATGACTCAGGATCATCTTATGCATTTCTTGCTTCAGACTTAGAACCAGTCATTTCTCCAAGGAGCCCTGGTTCCTTTTGTTAGAGGACAGTATTAGAAACCAAGGTCCAGATGCTGACTGTGTTTGTTGTTACTGTGTTTATTGCTTCTAGGCTCTCTCAGCCAGCAGAGCTAGAAACTACATGAATGTACACCTGTCTGTGCATTTACACACATCTATAATAATTTCCATATCTATTTATATCTACATGTTCAGACCAGTGACTCTGACTTAACCCAATACTAGCTAGTTCACTCTAGTCTTCTTGCTTATCTGTAACCTTCCTTTGCAACACCAAGAAACCTGGCTCCTACCATCTGACATTGATTTACTTTTGTTTAATTCCAGTATACATGGATGTATTTTCAGATTCATCAGTCCACACCCATATGAGAAATAACTTCACCAGCTACAGTACTATGTACGTACAGTTCCTTTGCCTTTAGTCTTACAGTTCCAGTAATTTCTAAAGTTACTTAGTGATGTTATAGCATACATTTATAATACAGTTAATTCTTTTGTTACATTCTGCATTCCATCCTGAGATCCTTCAGACTCTTAATTGATTTTTAAAACTTTGAACAGATTAATTTTTACTTTTTGTACTGTAAATTTTAATAAATTTTGACAAATGCATAATGTCATGTATCCACCACTCGAAGTACCATACAAAGTTTTACTGCCCTAGAAAAAAATCCTCTGTGCTTCACCTAATCAAATTGTGAATTTGTAACTCACTAATTTTTATTACCTGTCTCTCTTTTTCTCCAGTAAATCTCTTCATATCTTGGCTAATGGCCTAAATTACCTCTCTTCTGGATTGTTAGAATGGAGGCTGAGAGAAGAGGAGAGTATAACAGGGATGCATTTACTTTGTTGTCATATAAGGAATTCTAGCTCTGTAAAATTACTTTTCTCAAGTTTTATTTCTTAATGTCTTAATGGGCTTTTTCAGTGAAACAAATCTGGCTGGAGCTTAATGCATGTATAATAGACTTGCAACCATATCCACATTTTATACAAATTATTTATTTATCTTAAAGAATTTTATCGCAACATTAATATAATTGTGGCTAAAGTGTCATACCTTGTCATTAATAGAAATTCTTTTAGTGTTTCATCATTAAATATCAAATTTACATCTATTATTATTTAATTAAGTTTCTTAAAAAAGACAAATGACTGTAAATTTTGCCAAATATCTTTTTATGATATATGGCAATATCAGGTAGGCTTTTTCTTTTGGTTTAATATTATGGTTATGTGAAGAGACTCCCCAAATTGAGGCATCTATAACTGGTTAACTAATAGGCATCTCAAACCTAACATAAATGAAACAAATCTTTTTTTAATGTTTATTTATTTTTGAGAGGGGTGGGTAGGGGCAGAGAGAGAGGGAGACACAGAATATGAAGCAAGCTCCAGGCTCTGAGCTGACAGCACAGAGCCTGATACAGGGCTTGAAGGCCCAAACTGCGAGATCATGACCTATGCTGTGGTCAGACACTTAACCGACTGAGTCACCCAGGTGCCCTACAAAATTCTTAATTCATCACTCCATCCCCCAAAATCCTTAGTCTTCCCATCTTAATGAATGTTAATCAGTTGCTCAAGCCCCAAAGCAAGGGATCATCTTCAATTTTTCATTTTCTT
Source organism: Panthera pardus (assembly GCF_024362965.1). NCBI lineage: Eukaryota > Metazoa > Chordata > Mammalia > Carnivora > Felidae > Panthera > Panthera pardus. The sequence continues at coordinate 24,294,856 of NW_026526777.1, read as the reverse complement.
TTTTACACCACAACTGATGCATCATAAGACATGTTTACCTTATCCCCCCAATATATCCCAGATCCATCCCCTTTCACCCATCCCCTTATGCAGCTTTAGTTTCCTCCATAGCTTATATATAGTTACATACATAAATCTACACATTTATTGGTATATTTATTAGCCATTTTTGGTGCTTCTTCTCTGTAATACCTATTCATTAGTTTGTCCATTAAAAAAACAAGGGCCACCTGGGTGCCTCAGTCAGTTGAGCGTCCAACTTTAGCTCAGGTCATGATCTCACAGTTTGTGAGTTTGAGCCCCACATCGGGCTTGCTGCTGTCAGCACAGAGCCCGCTTCAGATCCTCTGTCCACCCCGTCTCTCTGCCCTTACCCCACTTGCACTCTCTCTTGTAAAAATAAATAAATCATTGGGGCACCTGAGTGGCTCATTCAGTTAAGCGACCGACGAAGGTTCAGGTCATGATCTCCCGGTTTGTGATTTCAGCCCCGTGTAGGGCTCTGTGCTGACAGCTCAGAACCTGGAGCCTGCTTCAGATTTTCTGTCTCACTCTCTCTCTGCCCCTCCCTCACTTGTGCTCTCTCAAAAATAAATTTTAAAAAATGTAAAAATAATAAATAAATAAATCATTAAAAAAACATTTATGTGTAGGGGCACCTATGTGGTTCAGTCAGTTAAGCGTCTTCAGCTCAGGTCATGATCCTGAGTTTGAGCCCCACATCAGGCTCTGTGCTGACAGCTCTATCTGGAGCCTACTTCCGATTCTGTGTCTCCCCTCTCTCTGCCCCTTCCCTGCTCATGCTCTGTTTCTCTCTCTCTCAAAAATAAGTAGACATTTAAAAAAAATTGTATGTGTATTCTATTATTTATTTGTTGGACTTCTTTATAAGATGATAACATATGACTAATTTCTTGTACCCCTGTGTTTTTTTACTATTTCATGTTTTTGGAGTCCTTTGCTCAATACAAATTTTAATTTTAAAGTAGTTGAAACTACTTACAATTATACATTAGGACTCTTTTGTTTGTACAAGAAATTCCTTCCACTGAGGGCACATATTTTGTTATATATTTTCTTATAAAAGTTTCAAAATATTCCTTTCAGATTTATGTCTATCTAGAACTGAGTTTCTATAGATAGTGTGAAGTAAAATCCAATATGATTTTTGCCAGTATAGATAATGGATTTTCCTAGTATCATCTATGTACAAGACAGTCCTTTTCACATTGATGGGCAATGTCACTTTCAGTGTATATCTATTTGCATTCATAAATGGTCACTTGTAGGACTCTGAATTTTAGCTCAGTGATCAATTTTTGTCTTCTTACTGGCAATACCATACTTATTTAGTTATCACAACTTTCTGATAGATCTTGATATTAGATAAAACCATTTCCCTGCTTTATTCTAGAATATTCTAGAATCTTTGCTCTTCTAATAATTTGAAACTGCTTCAGTCAGTTGTTAGGAAATTTATTGAAACTACCCTTAACATATAGATCAATTTGTATTCTTCTATTTCCACAGACATGGTATAACCCCCTTTTGGTTTTCTTTAAATTATTCCAATACAATTTAATCATTTTATCTATATAGGTCTTCAGCCATTTTTCTTATATCCATGCATTGCTAACTTATGTAATTTTTAAAATTACATTCTCTAAATCTGTCTACTGCATGGGCACAGATTTTTAATTTTTTTAATAATCTTTCATTTATTTTTGAGAGATAGACAGAGTGCAAGCAGGGGAGGAACAGAGAGAGAGGGAGACACAGAAATCGAAACAGACTCCAGGCTCTGAGCTGTCAGCACAGAGCCTGATGTGGGGCCTGAACTCACAAACCATGGGATCGTGACCTGAGCTGAAGTTGGATGCTTAACTGACTGAGACACCCAGGTGCCCCGGGAACAGATTTTTAGGTCAACATTGATTATAGCTGAATAGAGATACTCTTTAGGTTTTTTTCCTGATATTAAAGAGAATGATATCACCATGTTTTCACTAAGAATGTTTGTTATTCGCCTATATTGAGGAAGCTTTCATTTCTTTCTTTTTTATTTTTTTTATGAGTTTCTCTACCATTAATGGGTGTTACATGTTATTTTTTTCTTCATTCTTGAGTTCGTTACACAGTTTCCTCCCTTTATTCTGGTATATATTTATAAATTTTAAAAATTCTATAATGTCAACACAACCTTACAATACTGGAATAAATTCAAATTACTTATGTTAACCTTTATTTACATTGTTGAGCTAATTTGCTTTTTTTTTTTTTTTTTTTTTGCATTTGTTTCATAATTGACATCAGGCTATAATATTTCTTATAATACCCAAACCTAATTTAGTTAATAAGTTATACTGACTTTTTAAAGTGAATTTTGGAAGAACATCTGGGTGGCTCAGTCGGCTAAGCAGCAGCTGACCCTTGATTTTGGCTCAGGTCATGATCTCTTGATCATGAGATCCGCACACCCAGTATGGAGCCTGCTTATGATTTTCCCTCT